>NW_026517129.1:0-5938 GCF_026229845.1 Diaporthe amygdali
AGCATCCACAGCTTGCATTCATATGAACGCTGACAAGATGGGTCTTGTGCACCTTTGAGATGAAAACAAGCCAAATGGAGAAGCAGAAAATCAAAATTACCAACACAACATCTTGAGAACGAAGTGATTCATAGGTAGCGTTCGTCAAATATAACGTTCTTACGCGCTGACCGGCAGTGTCGTGGTCTTTGTTAGCAGCGTGGTTATCGTCTGGGTTAGTATGAACGTGCTAGTACCAAGATCTGGTATCGGAAAGAGATTAGTGATCGTGGAGAACGGAGCGGCATCAACAGATATAGTAGGACTGCTATTCATGCCCGATGTAGAAGTGCCGGTGCTTCCCGCCAGCAAATCCGGGGTAGCACTGGCACTTATGGCTGATGCTGCATTCTGGCTTGAAGTGATGCCCGGGTCTGCTGTTGCTCTTTCCGAGGCAAAAGGAGAGTCTATGTCTGATACGCTCGACGAAGGAGTATTTGGGACAGCAAACGCTGGCAGCACGGTTTCCTGCGTCGATGTAGGACCGTACACACAGTTGAGAGTGCCGTTTTGATGAGGGTACAGAGGCGAGCTGTTGGCCGCTTTTCCCTGCGTGATGTTGGCCTGGGTGCACGCAGAAGAAAAGCCTTCGCATTCCCTGCGGACTATAATTAGCTATTTGCCATTTGTACGAACACTTGATCACTGTACCAAATGACAAGTGCATCTCCGTTGGGCACGCCGTCAGGGACTATAAAACTAGCAGTCTCACTGCCGACACAGTCACTCGAATCAAAGGTGAAGGTGATAGGTGGAAAGTCTGGGTCGGAGAAGCATAGGAAGGCACGACATTGTTCCCAAAACGCGACATCTAATCTGTTATATCCATGAACGTTAGTATACGATACGGGCTTGTTTGTCTGGAAGGATGGCAACGGACACCGCTGAGACATTAGAGACACCAGCAACCAGTGGCAGCGGCGGTGCTGATAGACAAAGTGAGGAAGGCGATTGAAAAGCGTGAGAAGTGGTTGAATGAAGAACAGCCAGCGTGGCTGCATCGCGGAATCGTCGAGACATTTTTGGAACAATGTGGTTGCTTGATGCGCACGGTCAACCAAAGCCGACACAGATTGTCTGGCCCATATATATATTCCAATCCGACAGTCGGGTCCCATTTCAAGGGCAAGGCCCATTTCTGTGAACTTGATGATCGTGTTGGACCAAAAGTGAGTGACTAGTAAGATGTATAGTCAAGTCCCCTCATCGCCTTGTTCAAGGCCCGAGGGACATGGGCGTTGTTGGCACTGGGGGCCCTGTTGCGCGAATACTCGCCACCTGACTTCGCCATTGTGGATTTCGTATGATTGCGCCCAGTTCTTGCGGCTCTCGTGACCCATTTTGGGCCCTTCGCTAAGATTCGTTATGGCCCTTTTGGGAATCCCCAACCTCACGCTTGAGAATTCCAGTATGACTTTGGAAGACCCATCCCAACCAAAAAGTGCTTAAAATCATTAGTTAGCTTGAGAAGCTTTATCCTCGGATTCATGGTCCTTGTGTCTGACTTAAACCCCCCTCAAACTAATACTTGGGAGGTAGACCAAATTCACAATGGGGACGTTGCAGTGTCAAACGCGTATAGTAATGAGAAGCATCACGTCCATACCCTCTGAAACAAGCAACAGCTAGTATTCAAAGCAATGTGGTAATGTGTTGGGAATACCCTTTGCGTTGGTATCGAGCGTATAACCCCATATAGGGTCCACGATGGCCTATTTTTATTCCCGTAATCTACGTCCTTCACGGCATGTAAATAATTGTTGAAAGGGGCCCTGATATAGGGACGGAAATTAGGCCCGAAATTGGCCATTGAAAAGCAAGATGGAGTGCCTCTGATCGAGCTCTCAGGTCATCATCACACATTCCCCTCGATCAGGAGTATTTCGCCTCGTATCCCTGATATAACAATGCCAGCGGCGATTGAAATACCCTCCAATGTACATGTCTTCCGCAGCAAGCATTACAGGACATTTTTCACCACAAACAAGACCAGACCTGTCTCATGTGTCGTCAAGGAGTTGCGCGAACAGCTTGTGCCAGACCTAAGTGTTGGCAGGTCAGACCTTCAATTATTGACACAACCAGATGAACATAGCGTCGAAGGTAGAATGAACGTAATGGGAGTGCTGTTGTCTAAGCTTGCAGTCCATGAGAATGCGCGCCTGGATTGTAACCAAGGCACGGCAAACATGAAGGAAGCGGATGTGCAACTAGCCAAATGCATACGGGACACTGAAAAGGCGTTGCGCACTTCTTTACTCGCATACTGATTTAACCTGTAACGTGCTAAAAAGAAACCGAAAGGTCTCACAATTGGAGATCGTTCATACACGACCATCACTGTATATAATAGCCAGGGAATGACAGAGAAGGTCATGCATATCGGGGGGTCTCTCCACGCCCAAGCGCGTCAAAAGCATGTTTTCATCCGTGCTTAGTTCTTCTTCCCAGTAAACATTGATCAGAGGCTTAGAGCGGCAGGCGCTTGTTATACAGTATCATACAAATCCCGTGATTGTCCATCCTTCCGACTCAAGTCTTGTGTCTGGATACCTTGTAGCCAATTACCACCGATTTCCTCCACTGGCTCTTGCCCTCTGGCGCTTTTCGATTTCCAGGAGAAGTATTTCGATTTCTCCTTTATGAGACTCATTATGGAGGAAGTTACAACATTGAACGTTGGATTAGTTGGGCCGAGGATACGGATTCCGTCGGGATTGAGCCCCCCTTATATGCTTGCCACTACCTGCCCGTGTACTCTCTGCTTCTAATCGTTCTTTTACTTATGGTGACAAGGTCTTTGGCAATCCCAATTATCGCAACCATTGCGGCAACAACATCGGGTCGGGCAGCAGAGAATTGGCAGCAGATAATTTGAAGCAGAGAATTGGTAGCAGATAATTTGCAGCAGAGAATTTGCAGCAGAGAATTGGTAGCAATGACTTGCTAGCAGACCATCCGGTATTGAAATGTGTTGGCGAGGACAAGGAATGGAACGATCCCGAGACAGACGGGGCCGACGCTTTGGAGAGTGAGGGAGGAGGGGGTTGGTATACTTATACCTCTCCTTCATTGCGGAGCTCGAAAGTTAATTGAATCATCGCTCGTGCACTAGCCCACTGCCTTAAACCCCTAACGACCTGTCTACGCATCTTTCACGTTCTTCAAGACTCTTGTGCCTTTAGCAGCACGGACCGCGGACTCGTCCACTAGTATACGAAGACACCATAGCTTGCCCATAGCTTGCCCGTGTCCGTTTGAATCACATAGACATGGTTGAAGTAGCCCGGAGCGACTTGCGACTTCACCTCGATACTCGTATTTTGCTCTCGTGATATGGCGAAGATGAGTGTCTCCGTATTCAGGACGCTGGAAGTTGAAAGCGCGCTGTCAAGCGCGTCCGCGTGTCAGGATCCTGCACCTAGGGTCCAATCTAGGTAATCGAGCTATCAACAAAAATCAACATTCCAGAGGCCATTCGGATCAGATGCAGTGAGGGCGGGTAGGTCGACACGACTCAAAAGGCACCATCTCGGCGCAGCAGAGACATGCATAAAGTACGTGCATATGGCTTCCCTAATGTTACGATAGCCTTTTCTAATGATCTCTGAGTCGGGCTTTCTCTGCCTTCTTTGACGTGCCTGAGAAGGGATTCCTGTATGGTTTGTAAAATTGACAGCGAGTGGTGAGGGTCAATGGAGACGAGGAGCTTCGTAAAGCGAGTTGAATAGGGTTCTATCTTCTTGCCTTTCTCAATTGATAACGATTTCAGCAGAAATTTGTCTTGTCCAGTGCGCCGGGAGCAAGGATTGTGTTTGGGTTCGTTGAGAACTTTCTGAAATCGCCTTGTCCTAAAATTTATCGAATGACGACGCATACTCACAATCAAACCCAGCCATGTCCGCCAAGAAATACTAAGAACGATACTATTTCTGAAGTATACAGCGCGCGGGTCGTGAGTCCGCTGCACGCACGAACTCCATTTACAGCTGAGCTGCATAATGGAAGCATGCCCACCTTAACAACACGGCAGTAACACAGAAAAAGTCTACGGTACGCCCGGATCGCAGAGGTACTCACATGAGCAGAATGCGACGGAGTCCATAAGAACCAATCAATTTGCATTGCAGAACGAGGTGCGGTTGAGACTTTTCTGCGTGACGGACAGCCGGTAACCAATAATATTGCGGCAATGGCCAAGAAGGGCTCGGTATCCGTTCTACTTTCTAATACTATTCCCTAATCTGGCTCGATTGATTTTGTACAATAATTCCACTGGCCATCAATTTGGGCGTCTTTGCAGATTCATATCGGCCGCCTGTGTTATCTCACCCTACCAGTAAGGACGCTCAAATTGAACATCGGAAGGTCAGGGAATGAAAGCTTTTGGTCATCTGTGTCTTTTGTGCTTTCTTTGCTCCGATCATCGGTGAGGTCTTTCTTGCCACGAGTCTGCTTTTCACCCACATCCTGAGGTAAAAGGTTCGTAGCATTGGGCTGTTTCATCTGTTATCATCAGTAGGAATAGTGTTGAAAGCTCAATCTATACTGTACTTACAGCTCCATAAATATTATTTAACCAGGGCAAGTGTTTCCGCGATGAATATGTGTAAAGTTCGTTCTTTTCCGTGTACCTGATGCCAAGAAACAGCTCGACTCCGTTCAACCTCCCATACTTGTAGCATTTCGGCAGCAAACCATAATCACGGTTCCGCCTGAGCTTCTTTTTCTCGCTTCGTTCGGTCTTGTTTCCTACCGCCATCATGCGACTGACTGCTGCCAATGTTTAATAGCTGTAAATGATGATCCATAGAATGAAAAAGTGAGTTATCTTGTGGGCATCAACTCGCGCCTTATATCCAGCAGTCGCATGGTCATATGAGGTACGGGACCAGTTCCGGTCTCTTTCCTATTTTAGGTTGTGTTCACCTACGAGAGTGCTTATGGTGAGGCTATGGCACCGCCACGTCGGTTCTCCGGGATTCTGGTACCAAAAACAAAGGCGATGTTCTATCTTTAGTGCGCCCATTGTGTTCTGACTACTTCCCTTGTGTGGCACTAGGCGGGTCTCTTTTCATCCTTTTGTGATCGAAGTTGCTTGCATGTTTGCTTAGTATTAGACAAACGTGGCTCATCCAAATTTGTTAAACTTGGCGAGTCACGGCTTCAACCAGAGGGCATTTTTGAAAGGATTCAGCGAGTTTCCTTTTGGCCAAGTAAGACATCAAGTTGGCAATGTGGATGCGACGCTCTCGCGTCATTTTTTTCTTCTTTTTTTTTTTTACGATCCACATTCCTTGCCTTGCTGGTTCAGGAGGGGTCTAAAACAAAATAGCGCGCAGCTAACTTGCGCTTGCCTATTCTCAAGCAAACGAGTGCGTAAATATCGCAAGTGTGCGAGAGTTTAAATAAGGCTGAAAATCATACCAAGTCGTGATACTGTACCGTACAGTACTCGTAGGAAAAATGATTGATTCTTTGTACAGGACGTCTCCCTTACTGTAATATTAATGCCAATTTCTCCAATTTTGATTACGTGCTGACCTGCGACATCGTCCCTTGAAGGATCTGCCACAAATGTTTGATTGGCCGTCTACAACGAAACCAATAGCGGATCAGGAGCAAAGTGCGAAGAGGAGACAACAGGGTGTTCTCACACGAGTTTCTGTATTTATGTGTTGTATTGTACTATAGTATATTGTACAATACGTACAGCCTAGAACAGTACAGTACGCTGCATGCGGTACGCAGAGAATTGTTCTTAAAATGATAGACCAATCAGGTCCCGGTGGCGACTGCAAGGCAAAAAGCTTCTCAGCCTCACATATTCCAACTATGAATCGCAATTTAACGTCCAATCGTTTTCATTTGCATCCATCAGATTGGTTTTCGATGCTAA
>NW_026517130.1:0-5926 GCF_026229845.1 Diaporthe amygdali
TTAGCATCTAATAGTCAAATAGCTCTAGAGTATCTATATCATACAACTTCGGGATCGGGTGGCGGCCAGACTGTACTCCTATTGGATTTGTAAATATAGGTGCGGAAGCCCTTCTGGAGAAGTGTGTAGACTTCGTATCCACATATGATGTGCAGCTCGTCTAGCTTTTTGATAACAGTGGCACGTCTCTTCAAGCTCCTGACTCTCTCGCGCTTGGCAGCTTTTGCGGTCAATTGTGTCTTGGCACTGGGATTATTAATTGGAACAGGTGGAGCCATGGCTGGCAATGTAGGTGAAGAGGATCAGAATGAACCTCACCAGCTCGCTCAGGAATGAGAGCAGCGGCTTCTTAAATAGAGCCATAAGCGAAATATTGTATCTGCGGTATCCAGGACCTTGGTTGGCTATTTGAGCTTTTGTTTTTAAAAGGGAGGACGTTTGTGGCCCCGCTACAGGCTGAGAGCCAGCCTGCTGGCTGGAGGCCTGAATCCGGGCTCCAGGGGTTTCCCAAAGTATATGATGCACTGCATATGGCAAAAGAGACCGTCAAGGCCTCAAGGACCGCATAGATGGATAGGCTGCCCTTTCAAACCTTGGCGATCATAGGCGCCCTACTGCAACGAGAGTCCCTGTGCAATCTTCGCATCATGTCTCGAAATATAGCTGTAGACACCACTCCTATCATTGGAAGTCACCTTGCGGTCCTGAACGTCGGCCGCTGCTTAGAGAAATTCAACTCTTGTATGCTTTTGAATAGGACTCTGGCGAAGTGCACCCGACATTTGACAATTTATCATGCGACATGGCCAATCTGCACGCGCCGGAAGTGGGAACTTCACCCGCTTTTGCTGGGCGGGAATGAACGATTTGGCATTACGGAAGCATAGCTGCCAATCATGCCGTTCAGGACTACAGGCAGTTCATTTTCGAGGAATCTAATCGCGAACCAACCGACCTCGTGAAAATTTTCCAGATGCTACCCTCTCTGACGCACATAACGATCGATCATATTAGGAAGCGACGTCGCAATAGACTCCCATGCTTTGACCGCCTTAGGCGGACGATCTGGCTCGAACCTAAAATCCGCGACTTCATTGGGGTCACTGATAAGAATACGCTGCAAAGATTCAGCTGCGTGACTGTGTTGACTATTAAAGGCCCATTCACTCCCGACGAAGCCTTTTGCGGTCGGCCTCCCACGTTAGAGTGAACAAGCTTGAGATTTGAAAGTCTGCGACAACGGTAGTCTGAAAAATTTGATTTTAGGCTTTCAAAACCTGCGACAAATCGCACTGAGAACAGACCGGCGTGAGACACTTCCTCTTGGTGAGATCACTTGTGATCGACTGGAGGAACTGGAGCTTAGCGGTTGGTGCATGGCAGAGAGTTCTCTCGCTCAATTGATCAATCGACACAGGTTTCTCTTTTCCTTGGCTATTTCTGGCGTTACTCTGACGGGTGGGACCTGGGAGAAGGTCTTGGCCGAAGCGCACGCGGCCAAGGTAAGTGTAACGTTCTCGTTCGGCCAGGATCCCGGATTTGGGACTGGTGCCATGGTACTTCCGGCCTCCGGTTCCTCGGCCAGAGAGCTATTGGTCATGAATATAAGGACGTGATTTTCTTTTTCATTAAAAGCTTCATTGACAGAGTATTAGCCTTTCTTTCGCAGCTGGCCTGCCAACTACAGTTATGTTCTCTCACGTCGGAGACATCTCACGCTTTGGCTACCATACCACACAGGAGACTCAGGCGGAGTTGACGCCAATTTCTGCCCAGGAAGCCCAATCAATTCAGAACTTGATTGGGAACAGTGACCAAGATACCGATGCTGCCTGCTTTGAACACCTCGAAGTCGGCATCGAAAACTATTTTGAGGTCCGAAGCCACATCTTAGCTATTCTCCTGGTCTGGGACGCTATGATTGACGAGAAAAACTGCTACGACACCCACGGTCCAGCAAAGAGGAGCTACGCCTTCATGAAAGCATCTCTCATCACTATGGAAACGATCCCGGAGAGAGTGTGCATCGGTTCTCTCGATCCGAAACCTACCGCCTGCCACCTGCCGACTATCCCCACGACGATGAGTCTGAGTAAAGCCAGCTTGTGAGAAATGAATCTGTTGAAGTACCTCCCAGCCCTTCGATAACCAACTTCGATGATGGGACTGATGTGTTTGACGAAGATTACGACATATCCGATGCTTCGTCTTTCGCGAGCCTGCCCTCCCAGCTCAAAGAAGTACAGCCATCGAGCTCACATTTCGCCCAGTTCGAGTTTCCTCCAGCAAGAGGAACTATTGAGGTCAAAGGACGTCGTCCGTGATCCGCAGGAGCTCGGCCAGGCCAGTGTGCCTGTCGAACAGATAGGACGGAAGCGGAAGCATTTTGAGGCTTGTGATGATGAAGACGAAAGCGATAAAACACCAGCGAGGGTTAAGAGGAGATTCACGTAGCAGGCCTGGGCTGCAAAGGCATTCTCACAATCTTGACCCTAGACTTTTGCACACTGAAGCGCGGTGATAGAGTTTAACAACCGTCCAATCTTTTCGAGCTGGAAAGGCTTGAGTCTGCTCGGCTCAAGCGTCATAGTCGTTACCTTAAATAGTTTTTTGAGTCGCGGTCATAGGTTTCTTTCGCTTTCTATACACTTAATGTCGTTTTCGAGATTATAAGTCTATCTAGATGAAAATATTCTGTCATTACCAACTACATGATAAGATCACGATTGTATTCACGTGTTTATTGTAATGGACACTGTATACCTACAAATTCCACACCGCTGACGCATTGGGAAAACCAAAGGAAATCCTCGGACGACTGCCTATCGTGTTGGAACCGTATTCCCTATTCGTGCGCATGCCGCAAGTTGAATGCACATCGCATCGTGTCAAGTGGCTACCGCGCTCGTGTAAGCGGGTCTCTCTGTGGGGGCGTCAACGACTTCATGAGCCCCATCAGATGAGCCTTCACCTCCTCGCTCCTGCAGTTGAGGAGCTCGCCAGCACCATCTTGCTCGAGTCCCTCAAGTACAGAAGCATGCGTGCAGTACACGAAGCTATTGATGGCTTTGACGAAATCTTGGTGTAATTCCTTGCACTGCCGATCTTTATCGGGCCATTCCGGAGTTTCGGCATGAGTATTAGCGCAGTGGACATTCTTGTGATACTCAACAAGTGATTCGATACTATCTGATGTGAGCTTAAATGCAACTGTGTTGCTCAGTTCTATATCCACGTTGATGATGTGTGCCTCGACATGAATAAGCCTGTCATTGAGAAAGGCCTCGATGAGAGGATTTGAGTCCTTCACAAGCTTGGTCGCTGGGACTTTTGCCAGCATCAGAGAGGTCAAGCTCCAAATAGCGTTTGTGTTCGCCAAGGTCTCCGTGAGGCATCTCTGGTGCTGTAGGGCGCTGTCGCGAGGATGCTTGCTGCAGTTGATCCTCTCGAGTGTTTTGGTGAGCCATTGCGGCGGTTCCGATCCGAGCACGACATTGACGGTGGATGTCTTGGAATTAGAGGTCATTGCAAAAGTTAAATTTGGTTGAGAGATGCTGTACTGTAGAATGAGGCGATGGTACATAAAAGAGAAGACTGTAGGATAAGTGCGACGTGATCATTCGGGGGGGTGAGGGTGGGATACAGAGTGAAAAGTCGACCTCAAACGATTTCTGGCTGCGAACGGCTGTGTACGGGGTGCCCGGTGCCTTTATAATTGCACCAGCATAGAAACTAACACACCAATAACAAATTGCAACACTCGACCGTTCGAAGCATTAATATGGGCGGATGTACAATACGGTACAACACAGTATCGGCCGTTTCGCGGTACTTGCATTGGCAGGAACACTGCTGATTTGACGAGATGACTACCGTTTGGCGCCATGTGTAATTCAATTGGATGGTGGCGATTGGTCCGTTTTGGCGAGCCAATTGAAATCGGAACACAACAAAAAGGGTTGAACTCAACGGCCAACCAATTGTCTTTCAGCCAGAGGCCACTTTCGGCATTCATCTTGCTTGTCTGCGCATTAGTTGGGAAGGCGCCCTTGCAAGGTATGTAGTCATAGTTAAGATGCCGCCGGCTGGAAGGTGTAGGCCATTTAGATGGAATATATTCAACATCCGTGGGCATGAGCATCCGAGAATCGGCTACGAACCACTCCACCTTCAATCGACTCGGCAAAATTTTGGGAATATTTGAGCCAGTCAGGAGAGGCGTTGACAGATCCATGACGCTGTCTTCTGACAACGAAAAGAGATCCGCATGGGGTTGCTTTGACCGCTACCGTTACTGCATCCTTCAAGGTTCCAGTCCGTTTAGAACAATACATCCTACTGGAGGCTGAGGAAACGTATAAATGACGGAGGATAAGTAAAAGCCAGCATCAAGACTGTTCCTGATCCAGACGAGCAGGAGGAGTCTGTGCTACTGGCCGAAGCTCCTGCGCTCCATATTCCTCCCATAAACGCTGACGTTACTCTTTCTTGCCTTGGTATAGCGGACTCTCGCATAGACAATGGATCAGGCCTTGTTTTAAATGACCACTTCACCAGGCAGTCGGATTCATCGCAAACCAGTGTGATAATGATGAGCTCGAAGAACTCTTGTCGAGGCGACGCGAGAGAAGTCTCTTACATCAGGGCCCGATTTGCATCAGAGGGAGGGAACCCCGTTTTCTAGTAATCCTGAACAAACAAGGAGCAGCCGTTCAGCTTCATCGTACTAACCTTAGTCTCTTGCCCCAGGCAAACAGCAGGTCATGGTGTAAGCCTTGCCTCCAGCCACTATTTATCGAAATTTCCATGAGCCTGTGAGAATTTCGACATAATGACGACATTCGACGGCGGTGTCAAGAGCAACAAGTGCCTGCCAGGACTTGATTAACATATTGTGCCCATTTCAACTCTCAACGGTGGTTGGGACCAAGGACCTGGAGGACCTGCGAATTCTGAGAATGAGACGTGGGGAATCAGAGCAGCGGATGTTCGCACGTGCAAACCGTGCCTAGAATTCGGCAGAGAAGGAGATACACACCGTGCCTGAGTTCTTTCGGATAAGCCTACATGAATGCTATCTCCCAGGCCCGAGATACAGGTCTAACATGGACATCGCGCTGTCCGAGCTATGAATATGTGACTAGTCTCAAAACCGTCGATGAGTCTATAATCGTCAAAGGCATGATGTATTTCCCTTGCCAAATATGTTCAAGACGGCAATGGCTTGTTTTGTATCAATGTTTCAGATTTCCCGTGCTGATATAAGGTACTCCAGTAGATGAAGCATCTGCTTCTAAGATATGGTGGAAAAACTATCTTGGTATGTTCATCTCCGAAGAATATCTGTTATCAATCACATATAGAAGTCCTTAGTTGTGCCTATAAATTCTGCCCACCCGACACCCATTAGAACATGGCCGCACACGCCGCTCGCCCGGCCTCAAGCATCAAGGTGGACTCATTGGCTTTGACGACTGTTGGGCCAGGGGACATGCCCGCTGAAGGACTGGCGCCCTTCTGGGTGGACTGATTTCCAGGGTCACTCTCAGTATCAGAAGTCGTCCTGGCCTCGGATGCGGGAATGTATGAAGCTGGCGAGCTCGCTCCATGAGATACTGTGCTACACTTCCATCGTGATTTATTCCTCAGATGAGTGCATCCGAAATCCATTTGAACAGAAGGCCCATTTCAGGGCCTACGAGCCAGAATGAGGATCGGCTACGCCTGAATTCGGCCCACGATGGGTTATACATAAGCCCCGTCTCATGAATATACGGCCTTACATGGACTGTTACGTTTATTATTGCTGGATCGGATAATTTCCAGACACCTTTAGCACTACCGCGTTCACATGTTCTTGTGCCTGTGTATTTGTGGGCTCTGGCCGATCAAAGCCGGAGCCGAACAGATCAGATCGGATGAGGAA
>NW_026517131.1:0-5569 GCF_026229845.1 Diaporthe amygdali
ATGACTGCTACGTGCACGCCTGCATTGCGCAAAGAGAATGTGTTTTGCATCGGACGGGCGGAGATCTCGCAAGAGCTGTTCAGACGATCGGCGACATCTCAGAATACCGAAGCCAGTACCAGATGGGTGTGAAGTCCATAATGCATGTTGCAGCAGGGAGTACTATCATCCAGCATGCGCTGAACTTTTTTCAGAATGAGAAGTTAGCAGCATCGATGCAGGCCCTCGACGCATGGCAGCCGTTACATCATACGCCAGCCGAAGAGGTTGTGGCTTTCCGCATGGACGTCCTTCGTGGGAGACTCCTTCGTTTCCAGGGCCGATTTCGAGAATCTCTTACATATCTGGAGGCACATGCGGCAGATCAATGCGGGGATGTTGTGTTCGATGAAGATCTACCTGATCTGGTGTGCGAACTAGCAGACACGTTTCGAGAACTTGACAATCCGTTGCGCGCGGAACGAGTCCTACGAACACAGCTCGCACGGGGGGAGAGCGCCTATGCGCCGGCAATAAGCCTTTTGAAGCTGTCCCTGGCGGAGTCCTTGTACGCTCAGGGGCGATATCCCGAGTCTCAAGAGCTCTGCTTCAACGTCATCTCACAGCAGGGCGTTTCAAAGGTGGGAAGGTTGCGGCTCTATATCACTCTTGCGAAGTTGCGACACGTCGTATCAGACTGGGACGTGGCATTTGAGCATTGGACAAAAGCACTGGACATTATAAACCAGTTCCCTCCTACGAGCGGATTGGCGACACATATCATCCACCTCTCCATTTCCGATATTTTGCGCTGTCAGGGTCGGAGTGGGCTGGAATTGGCGTCGCATCCGGCTGTGGCTGTCCTTGAGCAGCTCTCTGAGAAGTCGGAAGCGAAGCATTGGATTGCGGGGTTACGACATTGGTCGGCTTACTTGGAATCGCGAAATATATGAACAAGATATATATGTTTATCCCAATAATGCCACTCGTGGGGACTCAGATCCACGGGCTTCGTGCATCACTTCCTAGCCTTCCGACGAAGGTCATGCATATCGGGGGGTCTCTCCATGCCCAAGCGCGTCAAAAGCACGTTTGCATCAGTGCTTAGTTCTTCTTCCCAGTAAACATTGATCAGAGGCTTAGAGCGGCAGGCGCTTCTCAAGGCCCATGGCAGGTATATGCGGAAGAAGCGGTCCCGCTCCTGGGGTTTTAGCCTAGCCACAGCAAACAAACTCAGGGCTGTCATGGGTAGACCGGTATTGACAAACTCGAATGCTTTCAATGCGATTTCCCCCTCGACAAAGGATGGCGGAAGGCCCAGAACTGCATGATAGATATCATGGCATTCTCGGTACCTCTGCATCACAAAGGCGCACTCTTCGTCGTCGATATACCTGACTTTATCCCTCCCGTCGGGGGAGAATTGATAGCGCTCGCAGAAGGCTGCGTAAACGCGGCCGACCGTGTTTTCTGGTAATGAGCGTAACATGTCGAGAGGCATAGTCTTCGGTGTAATTCGAGGTCGATCTCGTAGTATGCGGCGGCCGGTCTCACTTGCGAGCATCGTGTCTCGAAGACGTTCGAGAAAAGGACCAGCGGTCACCTCGCCAGTCGCAGCAACTAGGTCTGTAGCATGAGTGATCAGTCACAGCATTCCAATGACCGAGTTAAGTAGACGTACCAGCTCGATATGGATTCAAAAAGGCTCCGACGGCCGCACCAACGCCCAGGGCAGCCTTTTCCAAGTTCGTGAGAGGAACATGACCATCGTATTTCGGTGGAGGCCTGTTGAGAACAGAGAATAGCTTCACGAAGGGTTGTTTCGTTGGGTCGGAGTTGCCTAAGCTTTGGACCACCCGTCGGCCGGACATTGATAGAAGAAGAGGGCGCATCATCCTTGCGATGAAGTCATGCCATGGAGTTGGAGCGCGACTCGCCCATATTTTGAAATTGGCTTTGGTCGACAGTCATGTGACGTATCACGAGACGGAAGTTGCGGGGTAGCAAGGCGGCTGAAAGCCGGGGATTGTCGGTATGCTGATCATTCCCAAGCTAATACCCCGTGCGCATACTGCATTCGCCTCGACGATAAAATGACCTGGCTTTCCCCCGAGAACTTTATTGAGCCACAACTTCCTCATTGCCCACGATCGTAGCACACAGGAGCCTGCAAATGAACATTCCGCCGTTCACTCCTTAAGCCTGAAAGAGGGCCGGCAACGGGCGAACCAGCCCAGACAGAAATCTCCTGCTGTGCAGTACATCTTGTTGACTGAACCAGAGGCTCGTGACATTGCGTCTCTTTCGCCATCTAACCACGCCAGTGTGAGAAAATTAATGGAATGGCGGTGCCTAAATCTATCCTTGTGTGGCTCATCGACACGGCTTCGTCTTCTCAATACGAGACGGACATCGTCATTAAATATAATGTTTTTATACCGACCGTCGAGAGGTCAACGTATACGGGGCTCGTACTGTGACAGTGAAGGCCGAGGTTCGATTTCTGCAACGGGCCATCAAAGGTATCATGTCGCACCGACGTTACGGACTTGATCTCTGCTATCTCAACTCTCCTTATCAACCTGGCGTACTAGCGGCAATCGAACGGGCGACATTGATGTGTGATATTTTTGTGAGTCTGCTGGGTCGGGACTGATAGATTATCTTGACATCCCGGGCTCATTTGAGACGAGTTGTAAGAAAGTGGCAAAGATGATTCAAGATGGTTCTCTGAAGGCACTCTCCGGCATACCGGACGATGTTCAAATTGAGATTGCGCAGAATCTGCCTCCTTACGGTTTCCTCCAAGCAGCTTCCGAAGATATGGGAATCATCCCTGGCAGGTCAAATTTACTGAGATTACCCATCCCTCTTCTACCCGATTGCGCACGAGAACTCGACAACTTGCTTCAGAATGACGAGAACATGGTTCGTATATCATGTCAAAAGTAGATTATCCAGTGCTTACGAATTGAAAGCAAGCTGTTATATACAAATGGGCTGAAGAGAGGAAATTAATTTTTGACCTTGGGAAAAGGTACTCTGGGCCACAAATCATTTGGCTCCAGGGCGGCGGCATATCAACGAAAAAAGACAGAATTTCGTTCTTCACAGTTCTGCGACGGCCAAAGCGTAGACCTGTTGAACACGTTGGAGCGTATGTGCCCCGAGAAGAACCATCTTCTGAAGGCATGATTGATAGACCAATCGCCGAAAACCAATTTGTTCAGTCAACGTTCAGATGTCAAATTGTTGTCTGCGGCGGTCTGTTGGCATGAGACGTTTGAACTTCAATGTATTTTTCTGTAGCTTGATTCCGACTATAGACAAGGTGAAGACAATGAAGGTGTGGTACAGTACGAGTGAGGAGGTTCGTGCTGTCTCCAAGACTCTCCGATGAGATTACACCCATGCGATTGTGAAAGTGGTGGGTGGACTCATATTGATAAATGAGGACCTGCACAAGATATTGCACAATGATTCATTTTACTCGTCTACAAGCAGTGATGATGCTAGGGGTTGGATTGAATTGACAAATTTGAGGTACTTACAGTTAACTAACCCCCAACTTTCCTCCTCGCCACCCACCCTCCATCAACCACATTTTTACGACGCAATTTTTGGCATTCATCACATCCCCGCGATTGTAAAAGCATGGTTGAAAGAATATCAATGCACCGAAAGAATATCAATGTGGTGCATTGACATTACGTGAAGCAGCTAGCACATGGAGTGGCATTGGGCACATTCTCCAACGAACGGGAAGCTAGTCTAAAGAAGACGAAGCTATCGCCGTCGATGGAGGCATCGTTCTTGGTCTGGTTCCTCGCAGAAGAACAAGCTAGACTCCGTCCTTCCCGAGCCACAGTCCATCGCTTCGCACAAGCCACCGTCGATGTCGCCGGCATCGACCATGCCCTGGGCAAAAGATAAGATATCATTCTGATGACAGTTTCCTGCAAGCCGTGATACTTGAAAGAAGATGAGTCATGTGGTTGATGGTGTGACATTCACAGTTATAAATATCAGAAACGCTGTGGTTTCAGAAATAGCCTCCTTTAAAGCCACAGACTAAAGCTGTAGCCACGGGGTCAAACTAGAACAAGTCCTTGAAGAAGCTGTTGGACTGAGCTTCGGTCTTTGTATTATGGCCTGTTTCTAATCTCAGGGCCCGCCGTGGTGGCGCACTCTGCTCCAAAGTTGGCAACATCCAGGTCGAAAGAATGGGGGGCCTTGCCTTGGCCCCAATAATGGCGCGGGAGTCGGTCTCAGAACCCGTCAGAACTGAGAGACTGGAACTCATCGTCACTTTACGCACCATTGGTGTGGATCGTCAAATAGAATTATATTGTACAATAGTTTACTTGAACTGAATGAAAAGTCTGTGTCTGCAGCTGTAGTTGCAGTACAGTACTTACATTGAATGGTCATGCCAGATGTTCCGTTCCGGTCAAGAGACAGACCCTGGCGCACACCGCCTTTGGTATTCTTAGCTTGCAACCACTCACTCCGCTTTCATCCACAACAGCGTCTCTCGGTTGACAGCATAATTGCATTTTCTTACGAAAACAGCATCGCTGTATGATTTTGAGGGTTGTAGCGGTGAACTGTTTTTTTTTTTTTTACCCTATATTTCCCCAAATCGTGGATCAATGTCCACAATATATTGTCATTCTTCGTCGTCACCGACCTTCTCCTGCGGCTGCTTCTTCCTATTGTAGCTTTTATATTTAGGGCAGATGGCAAGCATTATCTGCTCGGTGACCGCCACAAATGTCCACTGAAGTATGTTGTTCCATCAGTTGACCGCGCATGTCTCTGCACAGAGAGAATTTTTCAGCATCAGATTCACAACGGCGAACATTTTCGTTGATCCTTCTTAGGGATTCGGCTTGCGATTCCGTCAGGAACTTTGAGAATTGGTCGATCTTTTCGGCTTCCATCGGGGCAGGATCACCAGAATCGGCTATGTGAGAGGAATTTGGATGAGTGCCGTACGCTTGGGGGGTTGTGACTATGTCGTTGCTTCCTTATATATTATAGGTCTTCTTCTTCAGGTGCTGTATTGGGCGACCACAGGAATTCGCACGTGCGGACTTCTTGACTAATGAGTGTGCACCTGATGATACTGTACAGTACAGTAACTCAAAAATCAGTGATGAGGCGTCTGCTCGGTGACTGTTGCTCATATTTAGAGGGGAAAAGATAACGTGTATACAGCATCGTGACAGCCGAACCTGCTCGCCCAGATGAGATTTGTTCAATGTGAACGATTCTGGGCTGAGCGATACGATTGGCTAACACGGCTGTTTTCCCTAGGTTGGGGCTCTTTAGGCTCCACATGGTTAGCGCAGTTGTACAATTTGTGTCAATCTATGCGACTACCTATCGAGGCAGCAGCTCCGAACTGACCGGAGTAGCAGTGTGCGGAATAAGAGCCACCGGAAGAAGTAATGAATCGAGAACACGTTATTTGTCCAATGGAAGTCGGCATGTCCCAAGAGATGATCGGAGTTGATTGGTTGATTGGTTGATTGGTTGATTGGTTGATTGGTTGATTGGTTGATTGGTTGATTGGTTGATTGGTTGA
>NW_026517132.1:0-5528 GCF_026229845.1 Diaporthe amygdali
GGTCACTAGTGTAGACAGAGGATTTGAGTGGCCGACACCCTGGTCAAGGAGCACGTTGCCGAAGTCCGCGCCCCGCCTGTCAAAGAGTGGATCGTCAGACCTGATTGAGTGCAGCACTAACACATCTCTCGACTGTGATATTTATCTTGGCGTGGTAGTTTTGGCGAATTGAAGCGTACGTAAACACCGGTCGCCCAAAATCATGGGCACCGCAGTTCCAAGAATACTAGCGTACTTCACGAGCAAGGGTGCATCGAACTCCACTTAGTTTCCCCCTTGCTGCCGAATGAGCTGACAAGACTGCTGAAGGTAGCCTCAAGGGGTCCGCGCACGACGTGTGCGGCCTTGTTCGCGCCTGATCCTGCCTGCGCAGCCTTGTGTGCCATATTCAAACTTTTCTCTTACTGGCTTAAATACTTCATCCTTTTCCACCCTCAGAGCCAGGTCTCTTTCATCTTTGTTCTGATACTCTGTGAGATTCTCAATTGCGTGGTATCAGTCTTGTGGTGGGAGATTGCCCTATCTTTTGAGGCAGCTGTGTTTAAGGCGGCTTACGCTGCCTTTGTCGACCCCAAGCAATCGAACGAGACCAAGAAAGCAGCAGCCAAGGCCAATCGGAAAGGCGCATCGATTCCTAACGCCGTTCGAGCCTCTCTTGAGCTCGTCGCCGATCAGAGCATGACGAGCTTCGCGGCGTTCTCAAAAGCGGGTTGCAACTCGCTGTTGGCATGCGGAGCTTCCGCAGCGATGCTGTGCTTCCCTCTTCTTCTTCAGCTAAGGTTCATCAGTTTTATGGCCGAAGTCTCGGCCCATCAACGTCAGAAGGAGGCTGAAGTGTAAGTCCACATGTTTCTCTCAAGTTCAGAACACTAACGATGTACAGTGGCACAGAAAATACCCTTCGAGTCTACCTGATTAGCTCACGCGACCTGAGATTATTGGACTCCTGCCGTCGTATCTGCGTCCTCTTCGCTTTCGTCTTGCTTGTGTTCATCGCGAATCCCCAAGAACCACAAACCTTTGTCCTCGTTCTCCCTTTGGTCCTCCATACAGATGAAAAACTGGCCAAGCTGTGGAAGGCCATGGCCGATACAGAATCCGCTTGGGTATTCCTACACATGCAGTATCCGTTGCCAGAGCAAGGTCCCCACCAAGAGATCACATACAACTCGATCAGCCACCCAAAACCCGCATTAGAAATTCCTGAGGCCATGGAGAGAATGTAAGTGTCTGGCGCAGCGAGTGCGGCGGCCCAGGTCCTGCGGATCTGGCAGGAGGGCTATAAATATAAGGTGAAAGTGACCAGGACTACGACTGGATTACGCTGGCGCAACTCGGCAAGAAACAAATTGGGAGATGCTGCAGATGAGGTTTGATCAAGTGACAGGATTCAGCGACGTGTTGGTCAATGTGTATTATCGAGTGACGAGAAGAATGCCTTAGACGCAATGAACGACATCATTCACATGGCTGCCAAAAATCAGATCCACCCAGGCCGCGAATATTGATCCTTCGTCTTCACGGGCATAATGGGATTGAGAAACCGCCGTCCACCCTGCAGGGCACGCGTGGCCGCTCGAATGGGGCGCAGAAGCCTGTGGAAAAGACTTAATCAGACGAGGCTCCTCATCAGGGCAGGGAAAGTATGCGTAACCTGTTTGGTCTGTCTGGCTGCTGCACTGAGATTTTGGCTCCTGAGTGAATGTCGTCTTCCCCGGTCCTGCCGGAATTGACCTCGACGGTCTTTGACATGAACGATTGGCCATCCCGTAGGGTGATGGTGTACCCGATCGAGAAATTGTATCTTATTGTCATCGTGCAGAAAAGTGCAGCGGAGATGGCTGTTGGGAGCACCATTACAAGGCAACATTTTGGTGTTACCCATCGAAGTCTGTTCAAGACTGCTTTTAAAACCTCGCAGCGAAAAAAGCTGCTCCACTCACCGGAAATAGCACTGGCTCATCCCCTGACTTGCCGATCCTCAGAGCAACTCTCAAACTTACCCTGCTCAGTCCTGGCCAGTTTCTCGAACGGACAGATGAGACCAACAAGACATCGGTGCTTGTAACCCGCGAACATTGTCATGCTCCACACAAACAAACACCCCGGCTGAACCCACCCTCGAAGACCCCTCCCCGTGTATCACCCCGGATTCACGGGCAGGGGTATTTAAGATGGTGTGGGAGATCCCTGCCCGTGAACAACCCCGGATCTACGGGCAGGGGTATTTGAGGTGGTGTTCAGTCTGGCTTGTACACCATCTTCATGGCCCTGCCCGCGAGAGCTCACCGGCTTCATCTCAATGGGTCATCAGTCCTATGCTGTCCACCATTCTGCTGAGGCTCATGAATAAGTAGACAGAACTTGGCGGCAGAGATTCTACTCACTGTAAGCCTGCTGGTTCGTGGATGTCCCATAATATTGGATGCTACAGTAGTAGCGATCAATATATGATTTACACCAGCGCTCAATGAAGCGATGGCAACGACCGCACCCCCACCTAACCTTCCAAGAGTAAGTGTCAGTAACATCGTATTAAATTAATTGGATCTGACTCACTTGATCCCATTTACACATTTTTATGTGGAAAATGCGCTTCGTTTAAGGCAGCGCACTGTCCCAACATAGACAGGATGGGCGACCCGCATCGCGCAAGGCAATCGAGCAACAGGTATAATAAGGCAACCGCGGTGCATCATTGCGACGACGGGTCCCATGGGGTTTTATATAGCTCCGGGGCGCAAATGGCAGCACGAACTGTGGTTGGGAGCTTTTCTTTTGGGAGGGGGGGATGTGATGTGTTAATTTTGGCAACGCGATTGCTTATCCTCTCCGAGACGGAAGGCAGGACACTGATGATTCTCAAGAATGGAAGCTGTGCGAGACCTGAAAAATGGCAATCGCCCCATGTGACCAAGGAACCGCCACTGACGCAGAGGTAACAGATGAAGGAGACCGGATGGTTGCACCACAAGGCGTGGGCCAAGGGCTGGCGGTTTACGCTGCCTGAGGAAAGGTACAGCACACCATCTGACCCAAGGCTTTTACAAACATTTTAAATGTCTCTGATCTTGATGTACTCGATGAGCTTGGGCTCCAGGCTGCGTCGATTCAGTCTCTTTCCGTAGAACGAAGTAGCACAATGCATACTACGTTCTTCTTCTCCTCTTGACATGTCCAAATGGCAGATCGTCGCCAAGTGCCCTTTTTGGTCTTGTCCGCGTCCCAAAATTATCAAATGGCATGCTCCGTGACAGTGATGGTGCTTGACGTGTGCATGGGAAATGGGACGATCACTGCCTGCGCGGAGATGGAGGGATACATTACGAGAGCGGACTGATCCTGGTGCCTGTTTGAGCACACATGGCTTCTCCTCGATCGAGGCCAATTAGAGCGAGTAACCTCCAGTCGCAACGTGCGACTTTCCTTTAAGGATGCGGTGAGTGATACTTCATATTCAACGCAAGGGCCCAAAGCCTGTCTCTGTTGGGAGCGTGATCCTGTCTCTCGCAGCTGGCAAGGCGCATTATCCCTCATCCTGATTACCGATCTTATGCAAGAGAGCTGGGCACCAGAATGCACAGGTGAGGCACGGGTCCACGCTGCTCCTGGCGAGCGGCTAGCACTGGGCCGCCTCATCTCGATTGTCGCACCACAGCCTGATTCCTGCTGGACGAGGTGGCCGATACTTTTCGTCAAATAGTGTTCGACCTCATGCTGCAATGCCGTCCCAGCCCGTCATGTCTTTCTACTCTAGCCTCTTCCCATGTGACAGATATATTTTGCTTCTTCGTATACAGCAGGCAAATGCCAACTTTCTTCCATGCCTGCTTGTGCTCGCCATCACACCTCATTTTCGTGACCTTCCCAGCGAGCTGCCGCTCATTGAGCAAGCAGGCAGGCAGAACATCGTGAAAACAAGGCGGTCTTAATCGGGGGTGAGAGGCTGCTACTGCCACAGTGGCAACAGCCGTGGAAGGTGAAAGGAAAAACTGTTATCTTGATCTTCACGCTACACGGATCTCGGGGAATTGAACACGGGCCACCGCGCCTCGTCGACGTGTCGACCGTCTCCACGATGGCCTCTGCGAACCTATCATGGTCCGCACAGATCGCCTAGCCGAAGCACTTTCAGCCAGCCGGCTGGCTGAAAGTCTCGTCCTCATACTGATTGGCGGTGGAAGTCGTGCAGTGACCGGGGTCAGGCTGCAGGTTGGGGTGTGGGAAGTGGCAAGGTTCCAAGCACGGCCAGGTGGACTGTACCCGTTGTCTGATTAGTTTCCAGGGGACAGCTGGGAGCCTCCGAAACGATGCCAGCCTTAGCTACCAGTCGAACGACCTCCCCAACCTTTAACCATTCGTCTTCGTCTTCCGCGCTGGGGTTCGAGCACTGCATGGCAAATGCCTGAATCCGACAAAAAGGTATTCAATGCAGCTGTCAGTCTCTAGCAAGGGTGGCGCCCCCCTGGTCTACTGACACGTTCTGGTTGACATCCGGCTTCTGGGGCCGCTCAATTGTCACTGGGCCATTTTCCGACCTGCAGCCAACACTGGGGCCTGTATATTGCTGAAATGTGCACAGACCACTTGTGAACGGCGGGTCACAGGTGGTCTGTGCTCCCTCTGGCAGGGGCATGTGCCCTCCTCGAAAGTGACACACCCCTGACCTGGTCGTGCTTTGAAATCGTGCCATTTCGTCCTCAGCCTCTCGGCCCACACCCTAACCTGGAGCCTGTCCCCGGTCTCTTCACGAGTTAGATGCCGCTTCAATCGCCAATGAGAGCGAGCGGACTTTTGGCCAGCCAGCCGGCTATGGCACAATCTGGCCTGTGAATGCGGCCATTGAATGCATAGGCCAAGAACTTCCACAATTTGGCCAGTTTTTCGTTTGTATGAAAAACTAATGGGGACGCGAGGACAGAGGTCTGTTGTTCTTGGGCATTCGCGTTGAGCACGAGCGAGCTCAAGGCGCTGATGATGCAAATGCGAATTAGCCTTTCAAAGTTTTTGGGTGAGATTTGATTCTTCCACAGGATGTTCCATTGTTAGATTGGAGTTCCATCCCCTCGCGCTTGCCTGTTCGGGCTCATGAAATCCGGCAAGCTATTGAAACCAAGCAAGATCTCCTGCCACATGGCCATTTCTGTGCGTGCCCATTCACAATCGGAGAGCGGAGGGCTTGTTGTTGGTGGTGGTTGTGCAGCTTCGCGAGCCTGTTGATGTTGTGGGGAAGAAGCACCAGACGCCCTATCATCCACGTCGGAATAGAACGAGGAAAAGGAAGGGAAGGCCTGGCCAGCCGAGCTGAATGAGTCTCCGGCACCAACGCCCAGTAGCGGCGCTGCAGCATCCCGTCCTATCCCGTTGCCGTCATTACCGCCACCATCGTCTTCATGATCGGACAAGGCTGCAGCGTCCCTAGCCGTCCCTGCTACGTTGCCCTTCCCCTTCCCCTTGCACCGATCATCTGCACCGGTGACCTCGACGGGCCAGTCAAACAACGCCTCGGGGGTCCAGCCAGGACAATA
>NW_026517133.1:0-5517 GCF_026229845.1 Diaporthe amygdali
CAGCGCGGGCAAGACAGCGGTGGCCGTCGAGAGATATTCCTTCATGATGGAAACTTTCATGCTGGGTTTTGATATTTGGTCGTACGCAAGTTCATCTGCAGTGTCGTCAATTTCACCTTGACGGGGATAACGCTGACAGCATTCGCTGGTAGACGTATTTATATTTCAGCAGACCTTCGAGTCTGCCGGATCGGCAGACGGGGATCTGGACAAGCATGAACGGGTCTTCTGCTTAAATACTTCATTGAACGGATCATAGAAGGGAAACCCAGAGCTACGGTAGGAGTGCGAGTAGCTGTTACTGTACATGTATCGTAATATATACTACAGTGCAGTACAGTACACCAGTGGCTAGGAATTGTCGAAAACTCAAAGGAAACTGAAGAGCTGCTTGCGCGGTGTTATCGGACATGTCAAGCCCAATGAGACGCAGTTGGGGTCGTGAAAGAACAAGGGTGAGTCCCATCAAATGTGTATATGATTGGCCACAACGAAGGTCTAGCTTGATTGGAGGGTCTTGCACGCCGCATTTCGGTGCATGCATTGCCTTCCAATCAGCTGTATGCATTATCGTTGCTCATCAGCAAATCAAGATTCTTGCTCTCGGAGTTTGAGGGACTCGGCCTACGATTCCTTAGGAGGACGGAGAAATGGTCGATATTTTCTTCTTCCATTGAGGGTGAACTGTTGGCAATCGGCGGTAAGAGGACAGTTTGGGCCAGTGCCGTGTGGACTGTGAGCTTGTCGTTATCCGATTGAAAATCGATCTTCTGCTTTGCTGTGCTGCTGCGTGCGACAAAAGATGCTGCCTGTGCTGACTCCTTAAGTGACTACAGTAGTGCGCCATTAATCCTATAAGAAGCTGAGGTGACCAGATTGGGGCGTCAAGTGACTGTTTCTCGTGTGGCCAGTGGAACATTGGCCTTTATACGATGCCATCCTGTGCATTTGCGCTTGCGCGCCCGGTGATGAGACTCGTACAATTCGAACTAGTCTGAGCTGGTGTTACGATTGGCTGACGTGGTAGGTCCCCGTAAGCTAGGCCCACTTGAGCTCATTGGCCGCCACGGTTGCGCATTTGTGCCAACCCATATACCTCCCATCTTTAAGGTCCCGAAAGCAGGCCCGAACTGATTGGTGTTACAGTAGCAGTGTGCAGAGTGCAATGGCCTTTTTCCACTGGGATATGATACCCATGTAGGCCTGAGTACACTTCAGCTGGTGTCCTACAAATCCCAGAATATGCATGTAAGTAAAGTCGAGCTCAACCATCTCGAAGAGGAAAGAGGTTGGACATGATAGATGGTTGACTACAGTACCATATTACTGTAGCATTTTCGTTAATCTCGCATACAAATTGCAGGAGACTTTTCGTTTGTGCCCGATGTCCCTCCACATTAATCAGCGGATAGTATTTGGAGCCCTGTACGTCCATCTTGGTGTCTCCGCAGCATCATCCGGATTGGGAATGAAGCCCACCACGCTGGTCGTGCCCTTTGCAAATGTTCCCATAGGCTCACCAACCTGCAGAATGCACATCACAAGGCCATCAGGTGAGGTGGTGCAGAATTGTCTAATTCTCCTACTTGAAGCTAGCTACAGTACTTGCTGCCTTGTGGCCGTTGGCATGCAGGGTGCAGCCTGCTTGCCCGTTGGGCAGTGTGCCGGTTCTGCTGGAAAAGGTTCGCATGGTTTACAAGCCCAACCAATCAACGAATCAACCAATCAACCAATCAACCAATCAACCAATCAACCAATCAACCAATCAACCAATCAACCAGAAGGCGGGTCTGCATACAAGTCCGAGTTCTTCCAGAGAAAACACTGTACTCTACTATAAGTCAAAGTGTCGAGTACAGCACAGGGTTGTACTTTACAACTGTAGCTGCCATAATAACTGCTATGACCGAGCCGTTGCTTCGAAATCAATGACTGATTGACCTTGATCACTCTCTTCGTTGGCTTGCGAATCTCAATCCTATCCACAAAACAACACAATTCTGTCCTTGACAATACTATACTATCACCCTCACGCGCGCCACTCAACATGCTCTTCTCCCTTACCAAGATTTTCCTGTATTTGTTCATTGCGACAGTCGCCCAAGCTGGGAGAAATGGCTACATGAGCTATCCATGTGCCGCGTTCACTCTGCCGAGTATGGGGTGTAGGCCGCCTACCTATCCGGACGAGCATAATACACTAACACGAAGCAGCATCCAACCTGCCTGCGCCCGGTGTAAACCTCACGGTCACTTATGTTTCCCTTGGCCATGGTATCCAAAATTACACGTGTGCCTCCGAAAACGCAACAGCCACTGCCATCGGCGCCCTTGCCGTCCTCTACGACATTACTTCCCTATACCCTGGAGTCACCAGTACCAGCCTGTCCGCCGACGATTTCGACGGGCTCTCCGCAAACGTGCTATGGAACAGTGAAATCCCCTTAAACCTCATCGACGCGGCAGCTGCAGCCCCCGGCTCCTCTGTCCCCGAGCCGGACTACCAGGCCGACCCCGTCAGCCCGTTCCCCGTCTCGCCATCCGACCTGGCCTGCGACGGCATCAGCGCCAAATTCCTGGGTTTGCACTACTTTGATGCTGAGTCGTCGCCCACGTTCGACTTGGTCGGCGGGACGGACCCGGCGGGCCTGTTCTTCAGCGGAGCCAAGACAGGGGACGTCAAGGCGCCGACAGATGCGGACCAAGGCGTGCTGGCCACTGGCGCGGTCAACTGGCTGCAGCTTAGCGACAACGGGCGCGGCCTGACGAGCAAAGTCGCCCAGGTCTATCGCGTCGTCACGGCGGGCGGAGGAGCGCAGGCGTGTTCGGCCAGCGGTGCGAACGATTCCGGGCAGGTGTTAAGCGTACCATATACTGCCCAGTACTGGTTCTATAGTACTTGATAAGAAGTAAAGCGCGCGAGGACAGCTTCACCAGACAAGGATATGCTCCAGGATGACTTTTTCTCAAAGATCACTCCGTTGAAAATGTCCGCCAGTTATTTGGACCACTAGTGAGCTTACATACTACCATCTTTTCATCTCTTTCCCAACGGTATCGTCAGCGATAGATTCCGCCACGTACCTGCCATGGAATAGACCAAAATCAAAGATCAAGCGCCCAGATTGGCACAAGATAACACAAGTGAGAAATCTTTGACCACGTTAGGGTTTATATGGAGGGCTTGATAATGCAGTGCCACGGCTACTCAGTATGAATCGTTCTGCCAAAGTCCGCAGCTGCTGGGGAATTGTACATATAAATAAACCTTGTCTCCGGCAAGTCGCGCAAGCAAATTTCCTCTCATGCAGCCGCCAAAACGATCAACCAGACAACTATCTTTAGCAATCTGTGTGCGAGGAATCACTTGGGCTGCTGGTTGAACAAGGATGGGGATCCTGTGATGCTTGCTACTTCAAGATTGCTATCGTCATTTCCAGTTCATTCATGGAGCCTCAAGTGCGCAGACTTGATCCGATTGATAAATCAGGCGTACTGTACACTAACAGTTCGTTTGTCCTCTTGCGATTTGTCAGAGTAAGGGCGCTTCCTTTGGTACAAAACTGTGTGTGAAATGAGTGTACTGTATCAGCAGCCCGAACTGAGTGATTTGCAAATCAGGGTGATTTCATACGTGATGTGTTAAGATTAGATGTGCATTTATTGGTTCGAACTGAATCTTTCACAGCTACTGTTTTGTCTCCAAACTACTATAGGGTACTTCTGGGTCATATGGAGGACCAAGAAAAGCGAAAGGCGGCCGGGAGCGAGATACCGGCAGGCGAGCAACTGCTTGGGTGATCGCCCCAAGCAGGCCACCCCCCCCCCCACCCACCGCTCCGAGGCTAGGCTTCTATTTCGCGGCTGTCGGCACTTGTGAAAACGGAATTGCGGAAACCGGGGCAGGTGCGGCCTGCCCTCCCGGGAAGATACCGCCCGGATCTGAAGGCCCGCTGGCACGCTGTGACAGATATGGCTAATCATGGAAGCCAGCAATACTGACCGCATCACGAGCATCATAAGCCCCGCTTTAGATCAGGTAATATTGGCCTTCTTTAGAATAAGATGAGAAATATTTACCATTCTTTGATTACCGAAATCTTTCGCCCTTTTATATGTTCGGTAGAAAAGGAGATGATCGTTGCAAAAGTCTGGACAGACGGTCTTCGGGCTCAGAACGATGACCTTGGAACTAAACGTTGTAATATACTTCTGAACATATTTCCCTACTAGGTAGAAGCCACAAAATTCTTTTGTTGGTAATGTATGGGCAACAGAGATTTCAACATAATCGATTCTTCGGACGCTCGACCACGCCACACAAGCAAGACCAAGATCTGCAAGAGCTCTGTTTCTATAGACCCGCGCCAGCATTACACCATGCACGGTGCCATCCTGTGTATATGCCGGAAGGATATGAAAGCTCTATTCCAGGTGGAGGCCAGTGAACTGCACGGGTGCAACTCCTAACGGACAATGTTAGGTACGAATTCCAGCAGATTATCACCATAGAGCCCTCTTGGTGTGGGCTCCGAGCTGAGGTGCGCCTATCCCGACCCAGGGTGCGGCCTAAGGGGGGTTTCTGTCTGACCTGGGATGGATATTCCGTACACTCAGGCAGGACTACATATTCGAAGAGCTTGTACAGCAAAGCAGCAGTGCAGTATTCCCAGATTCGACAGGGAGTCCTTCCTTCTCTCTTTCTCGGCCGTATCTGGGCTATGCGAGTACCAGAAATCAAGCGAAGGGCACAAAAGGTTCTTATGGTGTCATTGCCGGAGTTCTAGTTTGGTGCAGTTTAGTGTACGTACATTGCTTTATCTACAGCATGTGGCGGTCACGACTTAGATATGTAAAGATTATCAATACCCAGGAGAATTACTAAGAGATTGAGCC
This sequence comes from Diaporthe amygdali, assembly GCF_026229845.1. Taxonomy (NCBI): domain Eukaryota; kingdom Fungi; phylum Ascomycota; class Sordariomycetes; order Diaporthales; family Diaporthaceae; genus Diaporthe; species Diaporthe amygdali. Next base: position 4,897 of record NW_026517133.1, read on the forward strand.
GCCAGCCCAGGGGCAGGGCTCGGAAGCTCATTGGGTCAGAAAGAGAGGAAGCCGCAGGTGGCCCTATACTTACAAGTCGAATGCCGTGATTGGCCATTGATTTTCCATGTGGGCACTTATTGCTCAGCCAGTATGATTTCGACTTATGAATCACCACGCATATAGACTCTATCGTGTTGGACTATACCCAACTACAGCCAATCTCGCCAATAGAAAGAAGGAAGATCCTCAGTTTGAGTCTACTGAACGAGGGTCGAGGGATCTGGGTGCCTGCTGAAGGCGTCGTCAAGAGCAGGATGAGATATAGTACGAATGGCAGTGTTCACACCCACCAATCATATTATAAGTTTGGATAAATCTACGGTATCTGCTGACCGGGCTACAGTCAAGTCACTACTGCTTGGCCAACGCAATCCGACCCCTATTCATGGCGGGCATTTTTAGTGCTACATGAAGATAGAACGTGATTCATAACTCGAAATTATGCTGGCTGAGTAATCAGTGTGTCCACTGGGTGAATTAATGTCCAAACATAACATTCGACTGATTGTTTATCGAGTATCGGCTATAGGACGCGCGAGTATCTAAAAAGCGTGCTGCGGCCCGTGGGTTTAGCGATAC
>NW_026517134.1:0-5495 GCF_026229845.1 Diaporthe amygdali
TAATAATAATAATAATAATAATAATAATAATAATAATAATAATAATAATAGTAATAATAATAGTAATAATAATAATAATAATAATTAATTTTAAAAGTAAAATATAATTAATTATTATATAATTAAATAATAAATATAAAATAATATTATATTTTTATTTATTAATATATATATATATATATATATATAAAAATATAAAGTTAATATTTAAGCTTTTTTAAATTAAATTAAAAACTATTATAATTAAAATAATTAATTAATTTAATAATTAAATATAAATATTTTAAATATTTTATTTTTATTTTAATTTAAATTTAAATATAATTTATTAAAATATTTTTTAAAAAATATAAAGTTTTTATTATAAAATTTAAATTAAATACTAATTATTACTAATATTAATAAATAAATAAATAAATAAATAAATAATAAATATAAATAAATAATATAAATTTTATAATTTTATTAATATTATTTTATATTTTTATTATTTTATAAGTTTTTTTAAATTTATAAAAAAAGTTTATTTATTAACTTATTATTTATTTTATTTTTAAAAATTATTATTATTAAAAGAATATTAAAAAATAAAATATTATTAAGCTATTTATTTTATTTTTAAAGCTTAATATAAATTTATAAAAAATAAAAAATAAAATTATATAGTATTAATAATATTAGTATTATTTTCCTTGCATTTAAGCTACTTTATAGAAATATACATGGGCCTGCACTAGTAGCCTGAAACACGGCGAAATTATACACCACGCAGGGAGATACGAATGGGGACATGACGCAAAGGATGTCATTGTTCTTAAGCTATAACCATGCGCCACAAACTTCATAGGATCTAAAGAATCAGCTTCATGGTGTACTCAGAAATCAGTCCAGACAAGAACCCTGCCCCAACAATAAACTGATCACGAAACCACGACCCACAACTTTCAGGATTTTGAAGGTCAACATCATAAATGAAGTAGGTCATACTAAAGGCAACGCCTCCGACGGTTCCGACGAAATAGTGTATACCGAAATCTGCGAAAACCCCACAAAGAGCCAAGCATGCGACTTGTGCGATGGACAAGACGCTTGCCAAAGTCTTCGTCGTATGCCGAAAACGTAATGCCATCCCTTTCACCCCAGCCTTCTCGTCATCCTCGATGTCTTGGTGAGCGTAGATCGTGTCATAGGTGATTGTCCAGAAGACATTGGCCGCGCACAACGCAATGGTCGCCTTAATGTAATGCTCATCGAGAGGTGTCATACCCAGAGCGCCGATACTGACAAAAATTGACCAGGCAAACGGAAAGCCAAGCACTACCTGAGGATAGTAGGTCACCCTCTTCATCAAGGCATAGATGAAGAAAAGAATTGTGGCGAAGGCTACATGCGCCATGCATGCGCTTGGAAGCGTAGACACAATAGCATAAAGCCCGAGGATTTGAGCAAGTGTGAATAATGAGGCCTTGGTAGTTGAAATCGCTCCGCGGGCAACAGGTCGATGCCGGCAGCGCTCCACACGCCGGTCGAAATCTTGATCGACGGTATCATTCCAGGTACATGCAGCGCCGCGAAGAAGTACACTAAGAGGCAAGAATTCCAGCATCACAGCCAGCAGCTTTGCCACAGATGGCGGTGTTGGAGCTATGCATGCAGCGAAAGCTAGTCCGATAAGGTAAGGGAAGTAGAACGCATAAAGTCCGCCTGGGCGATCCAAACGCATGAGTTGGCAGTATGGAATCCATGAGGACGGCACCCTGGACAAGAGACCGGTTGTAGGATCGGCGTATGGGTGAAGATGTGGGAAATGATTAATGGTGGTTTTATCCTCAGGGACCGAGGAGTTATTGGGCGAACGAGACGGCACAGATTTCCTCGCCATAGCTATACACCTGAGGCGCAATGATACCACACAGGCAAAGCGAGGGTTTTTTTGCGTTCTCAGTTTGGAAAATATATGAAGTGTACATTTTCGGCAGACATGAACACCATACTCTAGGGTCATGGCCTATATATGTTTCTGTGGAGCCGGATCAAACATGACGCAGTGAAGCCCTTGTATTGGCGGCAGTGTTGAGTATACCTGTTGGCTCGTTACTGCCTGACCCCTTGGGAAATAGCGTCACCCGGCGGCTAGGCGCCAGGAGTTCCATATCTATGCTGAGCTTCATTGATGCAGACGAAGTCCGCTTATCTTCGTGGGATCCTGCGGTACCTTTTGCAGGGTACCATACGGAAAACGGCCGCAGGCGATACAGTGAGATCCATCGGGTTTGCCTGACCTTCAAAGGTACTTTTGTTGGCTCACATGGTGGTGAGACCTTGCTCTCGAGGTCTGCAACACCATTCGCGCCACTGATTGGCACTTCCCCCTTGCAAACGGACCTTCGAAATAATACTCAGCAGCTAAAATCAAAAGTGCTTATCGGTTATCTCTGTCATCCTGAATGGCCATATTCTATATGCAACCCGATGCTATCAAGTATAGCTTCGTCAGCCTCCTGCTTACGGTATTGCTTGCTGCATACTATTTCCTGCAACCCCCACATAGGAGGCTGCCATTCACTGGTGGAAGGTGTCCAATACCTCCAGGAAACAAAGGTCTTCCGCTCTTTGGAAACATTTGAGGGTGGTCAGAAGCTCGGAATGGAGGTAAGGTGCCTCTTGGGTAAGTGGTTAGATCTGCTGTCCCAGGTCTCACTCACCCAAGTCCTTTTCCTGCTGACCCGAAGCGAAAACTCCCCGGGCAGTTAACATCACAAGCTCGCTCCGGTGAGATGGTGACCATTTCGATGGGCATGAAGACATGGCTATTGCTGAACAGACGCCGTACTTTCAACAAAATCATCGCTAAGCGTGCTACTCTAACACATGAGCGCTCCTATTTCCCGATAGCTGGCAGGCTGGTGAGTCGTCAGAACAAGCGATTGTTTCTACAGAAGACGGAGCAATGGAAGCAGGGTCGCCAACTACTTCGCCAGTTGATGATTGGCTCGGGATCCAAAACCCACGACAAGATCCTAGAGGATGCAAGTACCGGTCTTCTCGGGCCTTTGGTTGAGCAGCCGTGGGCTTGGATAAGTCGCACCTGACCTTTTGCTACGTCTTGGCACAGGCCACGTTTTTCGTTTTCTTTTTTCTTTTCCATTGTTTTTACTTGATTACCCCTCTTCTGTTTAGAACGACAATGGTATTACCTGCGACAAAAAAATGCTGATGTAGAGTTGTATGAACACACATGTTGCTACCTAGTTGCCATCATGCAAGATTGTGACCGGCTCGCATCTACAGAACTCAAGCATTGAGCTTGCTGACCTACAAGCGTCACGTCAACACTGCTGACGTCGATAAACAGCAGTCTCGTCAAGTCCTACCCCCAACCTTGAGCTACTTCACCGGTGGCTCCAAGCTTGGCGGCCCCATTGGGAGTCCATGGGGAAATACCACTACGATGTCTTTAAGCAATGGTGGAATGGATGGGAAGATTTGGCTCGTCCAAGCGCTTCCCCTTTCTTTTACCGCGACGCAACGCGACGCAATCCTGAGAAATCCGCTCATTCCGAGGGACAAGCCATGTATGGAGCTATGATCTCTATGGCTGCTGGGTCTGACAACCCGAGGATGACGCTCAATGCGTTGTTGATGGCCGGACGTGGCGTCCAAGGAATGCAGTGAAATTGACCATCCATGTGGAGTAGAGCGTCTGCCATCACTGTCCGACCTTCCGAAAATGCCGTACGTGCGCGCTATGGTCAAAGAGGTGCTGAGATGGCGACCGACGATCCCACTAGTCCCGCAACGCGTGCTGGTTGAGGACGTGGAGTCCGAGGGGTACAAATTTCCGAGAGGAACAGAGTTCCTGGTCAAAGATATTGCTGTCTGCACCTCTGGTTTTGAGCAGCCCGGAGACTTCACCCTAGAACGCTTTCTCGATGACAAGCAAGCTCGGCCCTCAGTCGCTCAGAAGCCAAGGCAGTTTGCGTTCAGCGCTGGGAAGAGGTTCTGCATCGGATACATGTTGGTGCAGAAGGAAATATTCCCGACTCTAGCTCGTATATCACAGCGCTTCACCATCACAGCACGCAGAACCGTAGATAACACCAAGCTGAATGCCTTCAGGTTGGGCGAACCGTTCCCGATGCAGCTTACTGTATGGGACTCTGCATATCATGGCTCTCGTCTTTGCTGAGAAGTGGAACAACAATTGGAGCAAGGAGATTACTGCATGGGGCAATCGACATTATAAGCATAAGATGTGCCAGTCGTCTCTCGTACAAGCCTGCTGTCCTACTGAGTCTTGTTCAGAGCCTGTAAGCCCTCGATTCGAAGACCGTCCAGTATGCACAACCAGATTAGATCAGTCTGGATGATTCATGCTCAAAGACTGAGAAAATCTATTGAGATGCTATGAGAGAATTGATGAGTGGCTCCACACAGAGGCTGGCGGAGTGGGCTCGCGATATAATATGGCGGAGCTCGCTATCAGTGCATTCAATGAGGTGGAAGATCTGTACAGCTGCAACCTCTAGACTTGAGCTTCTCCTAAGTTAATTATGAATATTAAGGGAAACAAACAACTTAAATAGAACCTGAGATCTTTGTTCCCCGTTGCATAACATGACATTTATGCTTCCCTGGCTTCATGTACCGCGTCGACTAAATCACTGGCACTCAAGCTCATTAATGAGAATTAGCATTGAAAGTTCATCTACAACCAAACGGCTTTCTTTAGTATTTGGAATCCAGCTTCACAAGTTAACATGTGTAAACACTGATATTAAAGCAAATCAATGTTAAATATTTACTTAGCTTTTAAAAATAATTTTTATAGTAATTAATAGAGTTTAATATATTTAAAATAAAACTATAAATAAACATAGCATTTTTATAATTTAATATTAAAAGAATCAAGTAATATTATATTTATAATTTATATAAAAAGTACTATTGGCTGGGTTACGTATTCGAATATAATACGTGGTTTGGGATATTAGTGTTTATTTAGGTATAGGTTGCTTACTAGGTTTTAGGAAGCAGCTAAAAGCTATATCCCTCTAAAGCCTACTTATAGCTATAGGCCCTAACAGACTAATTAGGCAGCTATAAACGCTAACACTACTATTTATATACTAGTAGTTTTTTATTAAGTAATTATAAATACCTATAAGTATTAAAAACCCCTTTAAAAACTAATATCTATGTGATTTAAACTTGAAGCCTTAATAATTAAAATAATCGCCTATATACCTAAACTAAGTATTTAGGTAATTTAAGCATTTAATTTTTTTAAATCTGTTTAGGGGTTTTTAGAATAAGCGGATGTACTAAATTTAAATAAAAGTTACTATAGTGCTTTTATTATTAAAATTGCTTTTTAAGTTAATATTTAATAGTTGCTTTTACTTTATAAATAACCCTATTGTCACGAACGTGACAGGAATAGAACCAGGGGAGCACTGTTGGTCCCCTGAAGGCGCAGATAAACCCCACAGGCC
>NW_026517135.1:0-5483 GCF_026229845.1 Diaporthe amygdali
TTCCCCTTCCGGCCTGGACCGCCAGTAACGAAAAGACTTGATGTAAAGCCAGTTTCGGGTTGTGCGTGGCGAGAAATATAGCCTGCCGGACGCAAGCCAGCCCTTCTGAGCCGCGCCATAATGAACGGAATGATTTGATTTGCGTGAGGCACGGCATCGTCTTCCTGCTTGTCTCCGGCTGGGGTGATTTTCTTGAATTGGGAAAGCGTCGAAGAGAGCGGTCCACCATGATGTTCCCATCAAGTGCGTTCTTACAAGACCGAAGGGCGAGGACCTGTTGTCTGGCCGGGATGTAAGACATGGGAGCAATACGGAAGGTGCCGTCTAGGAGGCCAAACGGGAGAGTAGAGGCAGTACTGGTATTCTGAGGCATGTAGAACCACTTGAACAAGATGGTAGCTGTGTGGGAACGCATCGACCTTCTTTCTTCTAGGGAGATGGACCTGTCGTCTATCATAAAGTCTCCGCCGCCATCATGGGAAACAGAGAGAGCTAAGGAATGATCGGTATTTCCAGGCATATAGAACGGGTCGCCAGGTGTGGGCGCTGACAGTGCGCCTCTCTTGTCTGGGGAAATGGGTTCGTGTGACCAGGGTCGATGAAGGAGGATACATGTAGTGAAGGGATCGAATGTGTTGTCTATCAGCATGTCTACTGTACAGTATCATCTCAATAAGCCGATTGCGTTCAACGGAAATGGCTTAACCCCATCAAGTGACGCCTCCTACAATCTTCCTCGTCTGCTTTCCTTTCCGAACAGTTCACCTATGGACGAACTCATGTGCTTGCAATTCGGCATACTGTACAGTACCAGTTAAATCTGCTTGATGTCGTGGAGGTACTTAGTGCGGGCTGACATCGCCACCCGTTTCTACCACTGCCTCGAGCCAAGAAGGCGACCATTCGAAGTGCAGTGCAGTTGGCACGCCAATGCCGCTCTGTTTGGAGTAAGGGATGAGGAATAAGAGGAGACCGGGAGCAACGATATTTGGGCCGAGAGACTTGCGGGCTAGAGCGGAGCGCTAACATGATTGGTGTCTGGAGTACTGCAGCTGCAGCATGACAGTGGCCCATGTTCACTGCAGCCCCGGGCCACAAAACACGCCTGCTGCAGCTGCCATGGTGCCATGACTGGCAGCCCTGGCCGTGCCAGGGCTCCTCGCCGTGCCAGGGCTCCTCGCCGTTGGCTGCTTCGTCTCCTGGGCCTCTCCGTCCCACCCCACTCTGCCGCATCCGGTTGCTGCATGTAGTAGTTGCCGCTCCATTCGCCAACCAATAGAAGGGGAAAATAGGGCTACGGCCAGCCGGTTGTGTGACCAACCTGCGCGTGTACCTGGAAGCTACAACCCTCCTCTCAAAAATTTCTTCAGTTCCTATAGCTGTTAAGAAACTGTTATGGTCCTGCCGTACTTTTTATAGGGTTGCCTAACAGGTCACTACCGACCACAAAATCTCTCGACCTTCGCTCTCAACACCAACCCAACTAAACCGAAGAATACCTCTCGAGACGATCTACCAGGCGAGTTTGAAGGGTTCATCGCTTTGGAGGACTACCGCGAAACACCCCCTTGTGTACCGAAACTAGTCCACTCGGAATACACAACCAGTTGTACTAGGTTTTAGCCCCTTGCGGTTTTCCCTGGTACCGCCCGGGATCCTTACAACACACTCGATTTTCAGTGGCCCGGGAGGAGGAAATGTGAAGGAATCTAGGCTGGGAGGAAACGCGAATCTTCTCTTTTGTCCTCTTCTTTGTCAAGCGAAACTGAGGTAAACCATCCTCACGTCTCTTGAGCAGGCCGCTGTAACGATCACAACTGGTTCCTGGCTGATAAACCTAGTGAGCGGGTTTATGTTCAGGGGGCGTTCAAGGTGGTGATATTCTGAGCAATGTATGACAATAGTTGATCGAGAGCTTTTACAGCTATTCAGGGTGAATACTTAGATTGACTGCTGAAGAGCTGTCCTAGGCTAATGCTATCTACTTGGTAATGAGCGTGTTCTATATAGTCCATCTCTTCAGCCTGGCTCACTTGGCTCACGGGCTCATTGGAGTGATCCCAGTGATCCATTGAGTCTGGCTCACTTGGCTCATTCGGCTCACCCAGTGATCCCAATGATCCAAATGATCCTTCCTTATGTAAGCGGCTAGTCACGTGCCTTGTGGCTTGGGTAGACTCCGCTTCCGTGCATGGCCAGTCCTGCTGGCCTGGTGGACCTTTCCTTGGTCCGTTGGTTCTCCTTGGTCCTATTTCTGTCACGGTCGTGACAGCCGCACGAGCGGTGGCTTCTATTCCGACAGTGGGTGATCTCGGGTAAAGTACACCAGTGGCTAGGAATTGTCGAAAACTCAACGAGAATTGAAGATCTGCTTGCGCGGTGTTATCGGGCGTGAGGAACCGGCATGTCAAGCCCAATGAGACGCAGTTGGGGTTGCCCTTGTGGAAGGACAAGGTTGAGGCCTATCAAATGTGTATATGATTGGCCACAACGAAGGTCTAGCTTGATTGGGGGGTCTTGCACGCCGCATTTCGGTGCATGCATTGCCTTCCAATCAGCTGTGTGCATTATCGTTGACAATGGCAATCACGCGTACTCGTGTTTGAATGTGCGCTCCTTGCGCAAGGGCTTTCCGGAGGCCTGCTCGCCAATAGATCTTTCTGCTCCTTTGTCATTGAAAATGTCGATGAGCCGTACGTACAATTAAGAGTTGGAGCGATACCACATTGTGGCTGTCAGAATTACACCTCATCCGCTTCTCCTTAATCAACCGACAATATTCTGACATGTTCGAAACTTCCACTCAAGGCCCAAAGAATTCATGGAGCATTGTTGGGCATTGTGGACTAGGCACACACCGTCGATTTTCTATGAATTGGATGTTCTTTACCAACGCGTTGCAAGATTAAAACCAAAAGCGTTCGAGCCACACTCGCTGTGCATCTATAACTTTATGTATGAAGAAAAGCGATCGACGTCTTCCATCGTGCCCACACGTCTGGTAGCTGGAGACGCCCTGTTGCCTCTGATCAAGTATATAAAGTGGAGCCAAATTGCACAGATCTTCACCTCCCAATTCTTGGAATGATTACTGAATGTCGACAGACCAAGAGAGCCAATGTAAAATGAGGATCAGTTGTTGTAGATTTTGGAAAGTCGTGTCAGCAAAAGGTGCATTTTCAAGGTACAGGTCGGACAAGATGAGTGCCATAAGAATGAGTTAGTGATAAATCACAGAACCCAGCACGACGGAAGTTTGCCCAAGTAGTTCTGCCTGCTTGGAAGATTATTTCATCTACACAGTGTTTGCTGCCCGTCCACATACGCGCCGCTTCGGCAAGCAGCATAGGCCGTTGCCGATGGGCTTAGAAACTCGAAGGCTTTCAGTCCGAGACCTAAGCGAACGAGTCTTTTCGTCCTGGGCGGCTCATGTGCTGACTAAGAAGGAGCGGAGGCCTGTGTGGCGCGGCCGGTTGAGTGCCCTCACCTCAGTGAAGCAATACACATACATGCTCCCTCGCACGTCAGATCGTGGACACGCTCCCTCAATATTTCGAATGCTTCAAAGATATCCCGCCCAATTTGGGCATATATAACGTAATAACACAGCATCGAGAGTCCGAGGACCATGTTAGGGTGCTCGAGAACGCCCGAAGGAAGAGAGAGAGTGACGGAATCAAGTGAGCCAACTTGCACGGTGCATTAGGGAGGTAATGATAATTTGATCAGCTAGCTACCTGAGGTCGGGAACCAAGTATCCCCGTCTTCAAGACGTGATTTGAGATCGGTGGCCCAAAAGATGGTTGGAAACTGGGGCATGATGGAGGCAGCTTTCCTCCCTCAGATCCCAGTGGGCAGGGTTCGCCTTGAGCAAATTTCACATGAGGGGAAGATGCTTCACACATTCCTCTGACGTTAGTCCTGTCGCACCGGCCATAGCCCAGTGCCAGGGGCTGAAAGACGTTAATCGAGCATCGGTATAAGACGAATGCAGGCTGGGGACCCTGCAGGCATCCGCTTTGCGGGCCCCATTTTTTTAATATTCGCAAGGTCCAGATCCGGGGGGCAAGGGGGGGGGGGGTGGGGAGCTCCTGCCAAGCCTGGGAATGTCGTATTGCTGGTCCGCTCCAGGAGCTCCTCGAGGATGGTCGCACTACCGCGTGGAAGACACAGGCGGGCCCAAGCGACGCGACTGTCAAAAATTCCATATCTGAACCTCTCATTAGTGCCGGCGTACGATGGTGAACAGTTTGCTTGGATTTGCGCTAATGCCTGCAGTGCTCTATTTGGCATGATATAGATTTCTCACGGTAGACATGTGCGACTGGCATGCGACTGGCAGCAATTTCGCAGTCTGTCAAAAATCCCTGCAATAGTCCTTTCGCTCGTATCAGGTAGGACGGCGGCGGTGACAACTGTTGCACAACCCCCCTTTCTCCCATATTTTCAACAGTGAGATGCGCCCTGCAAATCTCAGCAAGCAGGCCATTTGGCACTGAAGTCGCGGTCGGGCTGCGAAATACGAATGTAAATATCACGTCGCTTTTCTTCTGCGGTCACGGTAATGGTTTGCTGCTCAAACCCCTGACCAATGAGGAAAACAGCTGCCTGCGATGACGGCTCGCTTTGTGCTTAGACGATCCCTAGCATCTTGCTTCACATCCTTACGATTGTCAAAAGGCGGCCTCATCTCTGGTTTAAACAGGAAATCCATCTCTTCCATTGTTTTACAGTGCAGCCACGATCGTAAAATGCTGCCGATACTAAGCAGACCAAGCTCCTGGCAAGGTCTCGTAGATAAAGAAGGCCGGTTGTCCAAATATGATTTCCGCAGTCAAAGGTTGCCACGCGAATAGGTTTCGAAAGTATCACGATCTTTTCAGGCGTCACAGCGACATCCTAAGAACATTCATAATCAGTTTCAAAATGTTGCTATCATAAGGTCGGGTCTTTGGGACCCGGGAACTAGAATGCCGGTATGGCTTTAGGACTCTCATTGTGACCTGCAGTTCGCCAACCATTTCCTATTTCCTTCTTGTACTGTATTGCACATACATGGAAGAAGTGCCATTGGAAAGCGAGCCGTGTGAGCCATAGATGATACTTGCTGCTAACATACTGCAATTTGCACAGTACTTTGCGCTACATACCCAAATTTAATACATTAACCAAAGCTGCCATGGCAACTTTGCCTGCACTTTACGCAATATGTTGTCGACGTAGGAGCCGGTCCTTAGACGTAGCTTACAAAGCCAAGGCGGCTATGTGTCGAGGTCGGGTTAACAGGCCTCGAAGGTCGGGTTTGAGCCTCCGTAGCCACCATCCTGTACCAGAAATAAAAGTTTTGCTACGGTCAGGCGAAGACCCAATTGGTTGATTGGTTGATTGGTTGATTGGTTGATTGGGTGATTGGTTGATTGGTTGATTGGTTGATTGGTTGATTGGTTGATTGGTTGATTGGTTGATTGGTTGATTGGTTGATT
>NW_026517136.1:0-5339 GCF_026229845.1 Diaporthe amygdali
GGCCTGTGGGGTTTATCTGCGCCTTCAGGGGACCAACAGTGCTCCCCTGGTTCTATTCCTGTCACGTTCGTGACACTCTAGTATTAAGTATAATAAAAGAGTTAAGATCTAGACTTTAAGTAATACTTTGTAAGTAACTTTAAAAACACCCCTACTATGTTAAAAGACTATTATAATAAGTATTCTAACTATACTGGGCCTTTATATTGCTTATAAGAGTAGCTAAATGTATAGTTGTGGGAAGAGAATACTTTAGAGTACTTAAACAATAACAAACTTGTATAGTTAGAAAAGCAGCTCTACTATTCTAAATGCAAAAGGAAAATAAGTGCTTACCTAGTAGAAATATATACTAGGGAAAAAAGAATAATTTTAAAAAATAAAACCGTTAAAAATATAAATAATATAATTAGTTGTAAAATACTTTGTAATAGGAATAATAATAAGGAATAGTTTTTAAAGTTGAAGAATAATAAAATAGTAATTAGTACTAAGTAAGGTACTAATTATTTAGGAGAGTGAATTAATAAGTAAAGTAGCTTTATAAGCACCTTAATAGAATAATTAGCAATAATATAAAAACTGCTATAACTTAGGGTATTAGGGCTCTTAATATAATAATAAGTTTTAAAGGTTATTTCTATATTAGCTTAAAAAACATTATTTAATCGCTTATATATAAGTGTTGTAAGTTTAATTTACACCTATAGTTTAGTTTGTAACCTTTTTAAAGGGGGGGGTTGTGAGGGTATAGGGCTGAATGCTAGTAGAGCCCTTTAGGTTAGAACTTATAGAGCCCTTATTAATAAGCTTATCTTATTAGCCCACCGCTATACTATAAATAGCTTCCAGGGCGCATATATAGCTATACTGCTCTTACCTTTCTTTTTACTAGGCAAACTTTAATAAAAATCAATATATTTCTACAGCTAAATTAAGCCTTTATACTATAACAACATAAGAACTATCTTAATAAAAATATATATTTTAAAAAGAATATATTATTTTAAAATTATAATAAAATTATTTTTTAATATATTTATAAAATTTTAAATTATAATAATAATATTTTTAATTAAATTATTAAATTTATTTTAAATTAAAACTTTAAAATTTATATAAATAATATTATATAAATATAGTTTTATTATTTAATATTAAAAATATATAATTAAAAAACTTTATAATAGTACTAATTATATTAAAATTAATATAAAAGTTTATTAAAAAAGCTATTAATAAAATTAAAAATATTTTAATTTAAAATTAAATAATAAATAATAATAATAATTATTTTTAAATAAGTTTTAAATAGCTATAAAAAACTTTAAAAAATATAAATATATAAAAGTTATAATATAAATTATTATAATAAATAAATTAAAAAAAGTTTTTATTTAATATAATTAATAAATAAAAAGTATATTATAAAAATAAAATTATTAATATAAAAATTAATTATTTTTAAGTTTTTTTTAATAATTTAAAAAAGAATTTAATTTAATATTATAAATATAATAAAATATAATTTAATATTAAAAATATTATAATTTAAAAAAATAATTTTTAAATTAATTAAATTATTAATTAAATATTTTAAAATATTACTTTAAAATATAAAATAATAAAAAATAAAAAATTTAATTTAATTTTTAATAATAATAATAATATTTATATTTATATAAATTTATATATATAATTATATTTAATAATAAAATTTTTAAAAATAGTAATTAATATATATAATATAATAGTAAATAAAAAAAATTAAATAATAATAAAATAATTATATTATTTATTAAAAATTTTAAAAATTATATTATTATTTTTAAAAATTTTTTTAAAATAAATAAAAAATAATAATAATTTTTATATATAAAAATAATATAATTATTATTAAAAATAATAATAGTTTAAAATATATTTTAAATAATATTTAATATTAAATTATTTAAATATAATTAATAAAATTATAAAATACTTTTAAAAAAAATTTAATTAAAATTTTATAAAATTATTTTAAAAAAGAATTTTAAAAAATATTTAATTATTTATATTATTAACTAAATATTTTATTTTTTTTATATTTAAAAAAAATAATAAATTATATTTATATATAAATTAATAATAAATTAATAATATTATAATAAAAAAAAGTTTTATTTATTAAAAAGCTAAATAATTTATAATTTTAAATTTAAAAAAAAATATATAATTTTATTAAAAAAATAAAAATAAAAAAACTTATTTTTTAAAATAAAATATAACTATTTTAAATATTTAATTATACTTTTTAACTTTATTAATATATTAATTTTATTTTAAATTATAATTAATAATTTATTTAAATAATAATTTAATTTTTTTAAAATATTTAAAAAATATAAATAATATATATATTAAATCTTTTAAACTTTTTAAAAAACTAAACTTTTAATAAAATTAAAAAGAAAATTATTTTTATTTATAAAAAGTTAATTTTTTTTTAAATATATAATTAAAATAAAAAAATTTAAATATAAAACTTAAAAATTAAAATAATTAAAAATTAATTAATTTTTATTAATATTAAAAAAGTTAAAAAAGATTTAAAATTATTTTAATTTTAATTTAATTAAAAAAAACTTAATTATTTTATTTAAAAAAAAATAAAAAAAAGTATTTAATAAAATTAAAAAATAAAATATATTAAAATTTATATTAATAAAAATAAATTTTAATTAAAAACTAAATAATTAATTAAAAATATTTTTTAAAATATAAATAATTTTAAAAAAATATAAAATTTATATTAAAATAAATAATAAAATAAGTAAATTAAAATAAAAGTTAAAAAAACTAACTTTTTTAAAAAATATAATTTATTTATTTTATAAAAAATAAATTAAAATTAAAAAATTTAATAATAAACTTAATTTTAAAAAAATTAAATTATTTAAAATTAAAAAATAAATATTAAAAATTAATTATAAATTTTTATTATTTAAAAATATAAAAATTAATATTAATAAATATTAAACTTATTAATAATATTAAATTTAATAATTATAAATTAAAATATATAGTAAAATAAATTTTTAATTATAAAATATATAATAATACTATATAATATTTAATTAAATAAAAAAAATATAATAATAAAAATAATTTTTAAAAATTTATTAAAAATTTAATTAATTATTAAAAAAAACTTAAAAAAAACTATTAAATAATTAATATAAAAAATTAATATTAATATTTATTATTATAATATTTTAATTAATAATTTTAAAACTTTTATTAATTTAAAAAAAAATAATAAAATTAAAAGCTTTATATTATATTATTTAAAGCTAAATAAACTTTTTTTATTTTTTTTACTTTAATATTTACTTATTTTAATATATTTAATAATTAAAAATTATAATAAATTATATATTAATTTTACTTTAAAATCTTTTAATATTATTACTTAAAATATTTTTATTATTTAAAATACTTATTTATTTTATATTATTTTTTTAATAAAGCTTTTTAAGCTTTATAATGTATTTTTTAACTTTTTTTTTTTATACTTAATATACTTTATTTTATTAATATATTATTTTATTATAAAAGTTAAAAAAATAAAAAATAAAAAATAAAAAAAAACTTATTTAAATTTAAAAATACTTTAGTATTTTTATATAATTAATTATAATTAATATAATAATTATATTATAATTTAGTTTTTTACTTATATTAATAATATAAAATATAAAATATAACTTTTATATTTATTATTTAAATTAATAAAGCTAAAATATAATATTACTTTATTTTTATAAAATAATAAAATTTAAAAATATAGCTTATTATAATTAATAAAAATTTAAAATATTAAAATAAAAAATTATAAAATATTATAAAAAATAAAATAAAATTTATAATATAAACTTTTTAAAAATAAAAAAGTATTTAAAAAAAGAAAATAATATTATAATTATAATAAAAATAAAATTAAAAAAATTAATAAATTAAAAAAATAAATAAACTAAAAAAAAGTTTATAAAGCTAATAAAATTAATTATATATAAAAGTAAAGTTTAATTAAATTATAAATTATATAATTAATTACTTAATAAAAAAAATTTATTTAAATTATTAAAATTATTAAATAAATTAAATAAGCTAAATAAACTAAATTTAATAAATTATTAAAATTACTATAATAAGCTTATAAGCTTTATAAGTTAAACTATAAAAATAAATTATATAAAATATATATTTATTATTAAATAAATAATATTAATTTAAAATAGCTTTTTAATAATTAATTTAAATATTTATTTTAAATAGCTATAAAGCTTTTAATTAACTGTTATTATATATTATATAAAATATAATTATTTTAAATACTTTTTAAATATAAATTTATTTATTAAATTTATTAATTAAAAACTAATTATAATTATTATATATAACTTTTATATAATTAATTTTTATATATTTTAATTAAAATTTAAATATTAAATTTATTATATATTTAATTATTAAATTAAAAAAAAGTTTTTATTTAACTTTTTTAATATAATTAATAATAATAATAATAATAATATTAAATATTTTTTATTATAAATTTTTATTATATTAAATTTATAAAAACTTTATAATATATTTATATTTAAAATTTTTAAATATTTTTATATTAATATTAATAAAGTTTTTAAATTTTATATAATTATTTTTAATTTTTAATATATTTATTTAAAAATAAAATATAATTAAAATATAAAATAATTTTAAATTTTAAATTTTTAATATTATTTATTATATAATTATATTTATAAGTTTTTTAATTAATAATTAATTTTAAAATTAATAAAATTATAAAATTATTTTATAAAATATAAAATTAAAAAATTAAAAAAATAAAAAAAACTTTTTTATTATATTTTATAATAATATTATTTTTTTTAAATTAAGTATATTTTAATTTTTATTATATTAAAAATTAATTTATAAAGCTTATAAGTATAATAATTATAATTAATTTTTAGCTAATAAACTTAATAAGCGGGTTTATATTTAAGGGGTATTTAAAGTAGTAATATTTTAAGTAATATATAATAATAGTTAATTAAAAGCTTTATAGTTATTTAAAGTAAATATTTAAATTAATTGTTAAAAAGTTATTTTAAGCTAATATTATTTATTTAATAATAAGTATATTTTATATAATTTATTTCTTTAGCTTAGATTATTAGGTTTAAATATAATTTTATTAATTTATAGTATTAGCTTAATGTGACGATCACAGCTGGTTCCTGGCTGATAAACCTAGTGAGCGGGTTTATGTTCAGGGAACGTTCAAGGTGGTG
>NW_026517137.1:0-5246 GCF_026229845.1 Diaporthe amygdali
CTACGGTGAAGTAGCAATGGGGGAACCAGTTATTTTGTCTCGGCCAAGTGTCTGTTGATCTGATTGGCTAGCTTGTCTAATCTCTTCCCCACGGTCCCAACCTGGCCTCCAAGAGCCATGATTGACCCCGCACGTGGACAATGGATCATTCGATGGTGAGTGAACGAGAAGATGATTGATTCGACTCTGGTGAGCCAGGGCTTGAGGGCAGGGCCAACATTCCACCTTCAGGCTCATCACGTCCTACGTATCACTGACCAATTACTTCTCAATTCTTTCACTCGAAAGGACCAATGACTACCACGACTGGTTGTTGGTTGATGAACAAGCAAGCACCCAATCATGATTAGAGGGGACGTGTAGAAATTTATGTTGCTACACTGCTGTACTGTACAGTACAGCACAGTACTGTACTGTTCGGTAAATGCGCACACAGTACAAATTGCAGGAAACTTCCTTCGTGCCCGAAGTCCTTCCACAATAATCAGCGAGTAGTTCTTGGAGTCCTGTATGTCCATTTCTCCGCAGGATCATCCGGATTGGGAAAGAACCCCACCACGCTGGTCGTGCCCTCTGCAAATGTTCCCATAGGCTCACCAATCTGCAGAACGCACATCACAAGGCCATTAGGTGATTTGGTGGAGAATTTTCTAATTCTCCTACTTGAAGCTAGCTACAGTACTTCTGCCTTGTGAACGTTGGCGTGTAGACAGCTCGTTGTGAAGTATTTGGCTTTCTCAACGCAGGCTACATGATTACTCGCGGTTTTCTACAAGGACAACCAATAATTTTCGTCAAGCACCCGAAGCGAAGCTCAGCTTTTCGAAATTATGACGGTCTTCTCTGTGATGCATACATTTCTGTCCGGCGTGGCCAGGTCTTGATGAGTCGTGGACAAGCTCGCCAGAATCATGTAGCACGTCAGAAGATGAGACAGCTAAAGCCAATCAATACGGCAGTTACATGGACGACCAATGATATATCGTGATGGGCTAGGTGAAACTAGTGACCCATGCTTTCGGCATCAAGATACTGCGTTGTAAAATTTCAGTAGTACTGTGCTATCCAGGCCGGCACACGGAGGTCTTAGGTGCTCAGTGCTGGAAGCGAGACCAACGACACCAATTGGTGATGTATTCAAGAAGTGCGAACAGCCTTGAGGCTGACGGAGTAATGTGCGATTGACACCCAATCCTTCGTCTTCCGATGGATTTCACACTCTGATTGGCTCTTGGAGACGGACCAATCACCAACATGGTAAGTACTGCACTGTCCTGCACTGTATGAAACAATTACTATCTGATTGGCCGAATGTTGCAATTTGTTATTGGTGCGTCGACTTCGGTCTAGATGTGAGCCATTGCGACCACTATTGGTAAGTCCGTCATACAATCTAACCCCGAGGCGTAAACGTGTGACTGTTCACAATGAGCCAATCAGATGAGCCAGCGTACGGAAGTCATCAAACAGTGCCGGCATGGGATGCTCATGCAGACTACCACCTCATGGAGCATGCGGTCAAAAGCCCCTCGGCGAGCTCGTCAATGGCGCAACGCGCAACCTACAGCCTGCTTCCCGAAGTTGCCTGCTTCCCGAAGTTTCCTTCGGCAAGAACAGGCCGAACTCATGGTTTGCATGCTCTCTTTGGAGGCAATCCAGCCAGTCAAGATCGAGCTACCGTGAGATCACCACCGAGCTGCCCATACTGCCGAGCAGCATTGATGCTATGGCCCTTGTAGCCTGCTCGTACAGTTTGTGGTACAGTAGCATACTGCCCACCATCTCCCTGTGTTTCTCTTTCTCGTTCTCATGCTGACCTGCAACTCTTGACATGACTTCAAGTGTACAATGTACAGCACTGTACAGTATAATGTACAGTATATTTCCTTCCATTCGAAACGCGTCTGAACCAATCCCCTGCCAGGCTCACCACCTTTTTGGATCTTCTTATTGGGCTTTTGTCTGGCTCTTTGAGAAGCCGCATGAAAGCGTATCCTGGGATCGGGACTATTACTATAGGTGCGACAGACACGAATTCGGTGACTGGCGAGAGGAATCTCTACAACAAATATGTATGTCACGGTCAGAGGCATGAGACATGGCTGAACGCAGACGATGGGCCGTTTCGTGTATAAAAGACTAGAGCACGTCTGATCTCGGCCGTGAGACTCGTTGTCTGCCTCCAAGTAGACCCAGCTCTCTTTTGCCACAATGCGATTCCAGCACCGGAATCGGTCATCTGTTTTCTAGCTTCAATCTGTTGCAATCTTTGTGTTCTGAGGCCTCCCGCCTCCCATAGCATTTCACATCCTCTTGTCCAGGCTTCTTTGTCGTGCCACCCTCTGCGCTTTAGTTGCTATCGAACACCGGCAGCTCAGAAATCCCGGCTTGAGTTCCACCCTTTGGTCACGAACGGGCGCAACATGAGCGTTATCACTGACAGTGAGGAGCTAGGTGTTATAGCTCGCAATCGGGGTTTCAAAGCAGCAGCCATCAGACTGAAGCAAACCGCGTCCTCCAGAGGCGCCCAGACCATTCCTGAACTTATCGACTACAACGCGAGAGTCAATCCTGATGCATGTTTCTGCGTCCAGGCTGTGAAGCCCGTAGGCGCGCGGCCCAGAAATTATGTCATCTTCACCATGCGCCAGTTGCGCTATGCAGTACTTTGGTGCTCCAAGGAGCTACGCGCGTGTCTGACTGGCCTGGAAATCACTAATGTCAGCGCGGAGACCGTACCAGGGCCGGATCATACTTTCCATGTCAGACCCGACCCGGTAGCCCTCTTTATGGACAGCGACATCAGTCTTCTAGTGTACTTGTTCTCTCTGCTGGCTCTGGGCGTCCCCGTCGCCCTGGTGTCGATTCGTCTGAACCCGGCATCCATTCAACATCTTCTCACAGTCGTCAAGGCACAGACCGTGATAACGTCTCCCCGGCTCGTCAGGACCGTTGAGTCGGCCTTCGACACAACACGCACGACATACGGTCTTGGTGCAGCTAGCGTACACATCGCCACCGATTTTCAGTCGCCGAATCCAGGCCCTGCAAATGTCGAACCTAGTCCTCTTGATGCCACCATCTGCAGTCCGGGCCACTTTGTTACCGGTGAGGATCGTAATGTGGTCATCTTGCACACGTCCGGAAGTACTGGCCTTCCGAAGCCGATCCACCATTCGCACAAGATGCTGCTTGGGTATGCCAGCTGCTACCGTCGCACAGGGGCGGAAGATATGGGAGGGCTCAACTTGTCCATGCTACCATTGTATCATGTAAGGCGTGCACTCAATCCATTTTCATCGCGTGTAGACACTGAAAAGTATCGTAACCGGCAGGGCTTTGGGTTGGTGGTCGCTTGTCTAGCACTAGGTATCGGAAAGCCTCTCCTGTTGCCGCCGTCACCTGAAGTGCCGACCGCCTCTTTGACGGCGGCACTGATCCGAAGATATAGATATGGTAGACGGAAAATCAGTTATGCGAAATCAGAGGTCAAAGCGAAAGAGTGGGCCCGACTGGCCAATCAGGACAGTGCAAGCTATTGTAATATAATGTATACCAATGGAATTCTTTCGCTGCTCGGCCATGAGACCACATTCTGTTTGGAGAAGTGGACTTCCCTTTTGTGAACAATGCGATTATTCAACACATGATGGCATTGGCAGCGCCTCTCTCCAACTGCCCCTGAGCCACTCGAAGTCGAAGAGAAGAGAAGCCTCAATAATTAAAATAAACTTTGGAATCGACTTCATTACCGGATCTAAGCGTCATACGACAGAATTTACTGTACCTGAGGATCCGGGACTAAATGATCAGAGGACACAGAAACAAACATCTCTATGATCCACCAATAGACATTTGGAACTGTGAATCCTCAGCAGTCATGACTGCACTATCCAATGATAGCTCAGAGGCGATATTAGCTTGATTGGAGGGTCTTGCCAAAAGAGTTCCTTGACTTCTGGAGCTTCCACGCCACCTTCAGTCCATGCGTTACCTTCCCATAAGCTGACCAATCAGTAGATGAGTAAGAGTTGGACGGTTGCTCTGCTGCACCAGTTGGCTGCCTGGTCGATCCTTACTGAACCAATCAGACCTGCCGTAGTATATAGACACGTTGTGAGGTAGAGCTTAGCCGATGGTCAATATGGGAATACTGGTAGTCGCCAAAGGGATCAGTCGTCCTGCGCATGTCCGCCAACAGTGCTAAAAATATACACCTTGAATCGAAACGCACAAGCGATATAGCCTTCGTGGCAGCTAGTGAAGTCATCCCTAGAGCCACAGTGCTACTATATACTCGGTCGTACATTACCAAAAGTCAATAAAATTCGAACCCATGCTCGGCTAGGGTCTGTTCTGGAGCAGCTCTCCCGGGCTCTAGGAAATGACGGCCCACTCGCTGTTCGCCATATACTATTTAACTACCCTGCAGACCGTGACCCATCACGGCACCTCAGTGCAGCACGGGTGCCAAAATGTCCTCGACCACTGATCCTGTCATGCTCAACGTCTTTATGTCGCCGCCATATTCGCCGTCATCACCCGACTTCTCTCCAATGAACACCACCTCCACAATGGCGCCTGGTATGCTGGACCGACATTTCCCGATGACGCCGTTCCCGTGTTTCAACTCGTCGATGCCTTCTGAATGTAAAGACTCGGACCAACTGTCACAAGAAATAGACACATATGATTTCGCCTGTTATCTTGAGCTCGTTTCGCCCCTGGCAATGTTCTTGCATGGCGATTCCCAAAAGTGCGAGATGTCAGAGTGGGAGCCATCCCCGGACGCTAGCTACATAGCCGTCGGCGGGACATCAGGACCCGAAAACGCACCAGTGACCACAGAACTCAGTATTCTTACGAACCCTGACGGAAGTATCGACCGAAAGGTTGTAGAGGACAGTACTCAGCAAGACCCGTCGACGGTACATCAGAACGATCCGAGGGCCGCGGCAGGCGAGCACTGTCGATCAAAGCAAGAGCCAACATCGGAGAAGGGTGCCACTTTTCACAATCAGTTGGAAGTCTCGAAATTCTCGGACACCAGATACACATGCGAGTACCCGAACTGCGACAAGAAAAGCTATAAAAGACGAGAGCACTTGAAGAGACATCTCAACCAGCAAGTATCCGTAGAAATGACTCCGGGACGACCAGAACTGACATGAGGATCATAGAGCACACTCAAATAGTCCGGAAGAGTGGCGATGTGACTTTTGCGAGACGCCCAGGACGTTCAAGAG
>NW_026517138.1:0-5245 GCF_026229845.1 Diaporthe amygdali
TATTTACTAAACTAGCCTTATAATAAATTAAAAACTTTTTTTAATAATATAAATAATTTAAATAAGCTATTACCTTATTTACTTAATAATAAGCCTTATATAAGGTTTTTTAGGCTTTAAGCTTTTAAAAATATAACTTTTTTTTTTTTATAATAACTTAAAATATTAAAAAAATAGTTAAAAAAAAGAAAATAGAAAAATAAAGAAAATTAAAACTTATAAATACTTATTAATACCTTAAAACTATTATACCTTTTACTTTACTTAATATAAGTAAAATAATAAAAAATACTTTTTATTATTTAATAAAACTATTTTTTTATAAAATAAAATAAATAAAATATAACTTTAAAGCCTAATAATTTAATAAATATAAATAATTAATTATATTAATTCAATTTTTTAAAATATAGTTTTTTTATATATAATAATATAATTATTAGCAGAATAAATATAATAAATATATAAAAGGAAATAGGAGAGAAAAAAACTTATTTAGATTTTTTAAGGATAAAAAAGTAATAAAAGAAGGGAATAATGTTATAAATATAATAGGAATAGAATTAAGGAAGCACTATTAATCCCTTAAAGGCGTAAATAAACCTTATAAACTAGCAAAGTAGGCTTAAAAGGATTTATTATATAATAAAAGCAGGTTATATAATAAAGTAAAAGAATAATTAAGATAACTAGAGTAATACTTTACTTTAAATAATTTAAATAATTTAATGCTTTTACTACTTTAAATAAGCAATACTCTAAATAAGCTGCTAAAAATAATACTTTTATTACTTTAGTTAAAAAAATAAATTATATAAATTATGCTTATTACTAATAAATAGTATTAGCTTAAGATAGCTTTTTAATAGTTAATTTAAATATTTACCTAAAATAGCTATAAAGCTTTTAATCTACTATTATTATATATTGCTTAAAATATTACTACTTTAAATATTCCTTAAATATAAACCTGTTTACTAGGTTTATTAGCTAGGAATTAGCTGTAATTATTATATAAAATAAAAGTATAACTATACTTTATATATATTCTATTAGTATATATTAACCTTTATATTAAAAAGTTAATATTAATTAGTATAAAAATAAGTATATAAAAAAAGTTAACACTAATTAATATAAAAATTAAGTTATAAAATTAGCACTACTTAATACTAACTTCTTATTAATTTCTAAAATTAAATACTATTTTTTTACTAATAATATTAATAATTATTTAATAGTAATATTTATCTTTTTAATTAATTCCTTAATACTAATAACTATATTTTATAAATTAAAGTTATAACTTATATTACTTTTTAAATTATAAAAAATATAAATATAAAAAGTTTTAAAAGGGAAATAAAAGAAAATCTTATTAAAGTATTATTTAATAATACTTATTAATATTAAAAGTAAGGTAAGTATTATTTTACTTAAGCTTGCTTTAGTAATATTATTTTTCTTATAAAGATTATATAACTTAATATTATAAAAGCGCTTATTTATTATTATTTTATATTTTATTAAAAAAACTATAATATTTTTAGTACTAACTTTATTTATTAATAAAGCACCTTTTATAAAACTAATATTTATTTAGTAAGTAATATAAATATTTAAAAGTATATAATTAGTTAAAATAGTATAAAAGTATTAGAATTATAAAATAATTAATAAAAGTTAGCACTAATTAGTAAAAAAATATTAAGCAAAATTATACTAATTAATACTAACTTTTATACTAAACTTATTAATTACTTAAAAAGGTTTAAAGCTATAGCTATTAAAATTTAAAAGGGTATTATTCTTTTTATTATAATAATTAATATATAAGTTACTTTATTAAGCTTTACTTTTTAAATTTTTATTAAATATATTAAAGTATTTAATTATAATAAAATATTTATAAAAAAGTAGTAAGTATAAAAGGATTAAAACTAGTATAATATAATATTATTTTAAATTCTTTTAATATTATTTTACTGTTTTAATATTATTAAAAAGTAAAGTACTTTTTTTAATAGTTTAGTTTATTATATTAAAGTTATACTTATTTAATATAATATATTATTAAATACTATATATATTAGAAAGTAATACTTAAAAATTTTTAAGTATATTCTCCTCTTTAATATTATAAATTTTTAGTTTTATTAAAAAGCTTTAATTATAAATTTTTTTAATTAATTTAAGTATAATTTTATAATTAATTAAAGAAATTTAGTTTATAGTATCTAGTATATTCTCTTTTTAAAGTTTAATATACTTTTAGCTTTTAATATTAATAGTAGCCTAGTTTAAGCTTAAGTAATTGCTTATTTTTATAAGAAATTTTATATAATATTATAGATTTTTGTAAATATTGTTTATTTTTAATTTAACTTTTACTTTATTTAAAATTAGCTTATTTATTAATTACTTTTATAGCTTTTAAATATATATTACTAAATTTATAACTTATTTTATTACTATATTAATTAAAAAATTTACTATATTCTTATTTACAAAGTAGTAGTTATAATTTATAAGCTAAGCTTTAATATATTATTTAATCTCTATATTTTTATAAATAAATATTTTATAAAATAAAAAATTACTAGCTTTTTTTTTATTAATATAATTAAAAGCAAATTTTAAATGTATATATATTATATAAGTAGTTATATTTTAAAATAAATTATTATATAAAAACCCCTATAAGTAATCAAAAAAAATTTATAATATTTATATTATATTGTTTATATAGTATTTTTAATAATACTAGTAAAATAAAAGTGTAAGTATTATAAAACTACTATATTTGCAAATATATTTATATTAACTTTTTTTTAAAGTTATAAGCTAAGATTATTATTTTAGATTAAGTAAAATAAATAGCTAAAATCTTTTATAGCTAGTTTTATAATAATATAAATATATTTATTTTTTAAACCTTTAATAAGCTTTTTAAACTAGTTTTTAATATTAGCTTATATAATTTTAGCATTTTAAAATTTATATATTTTAGTTTAGTATAAAGAATTAAAAAACTTAAATCTTAAAGGTAAAAAATATAATTAATACTTTTTTAATATAAAAAAAGGTTTTATAAAATAAGGCTTTATTAATATTTAAGTTAATACTTATTAATATAAAATAATTTAATTTATTTAATTTATTATATTTATAATATAAATTTAGTAATAATTAGTATTAAATAGTGTAAAAGCTAAAAAAAAACTAATTAATATTAAATAGTGCTAACTACTATTTTAAAAAAAGCAAGTTAATTTTAAATAAAGCTATATAAGGTAAATTAAAATTAAATTAGTACTATTTAGTACTAACTTTTTAATAAAGTAATTATAAGGGAAAGCTAATATAATAGGCTATTAAAAAAAAAGTTAAAATAGCATTAATTAGTACTAACTCCCTTTTATAACTATTTAGCTTTATTAAAATTTACTTAAATAATATAAATATATATTCATATACTTTATAATTAGTAAGCTTAGTATTTTATTAAAAACTTTAAAAGCTTTTATAATAATAAAAAGTAAATAAAAAAGTATAACTTTATTATATTTTTTACTAATAAACTCTAGGTTATTAGCTTTTTTTACAATTATAAGCAAATAAGGTTTAAAGCTAGTAAATATAAAAGTAGTTAGTATTAAATTTTATTAAGTTAGCTATTTAATATTACTATTTTTATTTTTAATTTTATATATAATTTAAAAGCTAAAATTTAGAAGTAAATTATATTTTTAGTAAATTGCCTTAAGTTTAGTAAGTATAATTTTTAAATTTTTATTAATAGTTTTAAAATAATTTTATAAGTTTAATACTAATAATATTATATTAGGATTTAAATTAATTTTAAAGTATAAGCTAAATTTAAAGGTTTTAAAGTTATTAAATTTAAACTTTATAGGTTATATAGCTTATAGCTTTTTAAAAGTTTATTTTTTAAATAATAATAGCTAAGTATTAAATTTAAATTTTAAAAAAAAAGAAATTAGTAAATTTTTAAACTTTATTTAAAAAGCAGTAGCTTTTTTTATTAATTTTTTAAAGTTTTTAGGCTTTTTAAAAGTAGGCTTTTATAACAATTACAGCTAATTCTTAGCTAATAAACCTAATAAGCAGGTTTATATTTAAGGAATATTTAAGGTAGTAATATTCTAAGCAATATATAATAATAGTAGATTAAAAGCTTTACAGCTATTTTAAATAAATACTTAAATTAATTACTAAAAAGCTATTTTAAGCTAATACTATTTATTAATAATAAGTATAATTTATATAGTTTATCTTTTTAACTAAAGCAATAAAAGTATTACTTTTAGCAGCTTATTTAAAGTATTACTTACTTAAAGCAGTAAAAGCATTAGATTATTTAAATTATTTAAAATAAAACATTACTTTAATTATCTTAATTATCCTTTTGCTCTATTATATAACCTGCTTTTATTATATAACAAATTTTTTTAAGCTTGCCCTGCTAGCTTATAAGGTTTATTTACACTTTTAGGGAACTAATAATACTTCCTTAGTTTTATTCCTATTATATTTATAATATTATTTCCCTTTTTTATTACTTCTTTATCCTTAAAAAACTTAAATAAGTTCTTTTCTCTTTTATTTCCTTTTATATATTTATTATATTTATTCTGCTAATAATTATATTATTATATATAAAAAAACCGCATTTTAAGAAATTAAATTAATATAATTAACTATTTATATTTATTAAGTTATTAAGCTTTAAAGTTATACTTTATTTATTTTATTTTATAAAAAAGTAGTTTTATTAGATAATAAAAAGTATTTCCTATTATTCTACCTATATTAAATAAAGTAAAAGGTATAATAGTTTTAAAGTACTAATAAGTACTTATAAATTTTAGTTTTTTTTATTTTTTTATTTTCTTTTTTTTAACTATTTTTTTAATATTTTAAATTATTATAAAAGAAAAAAAGTTATATTTTTAAAAGCTTAAAGCCTAAAAAGCTTTATATAAGGCTTATTATTAAGTAAATAAAGTAATAGCCTATTTAAATTATTTATATTATTAAAGGGAGTTTTTAATTTATTATAAGGCTAATTTAATAAATAAAAGTTTAGCTATTTTAAATATATTTAAAAAAGCTAATTATATTAAGGCTATTAATTAAATTATAGCTAAAAAGTTTAAAGCTATTCTTAATATTTAATAAAATAAAGGTTTTAGTATTATAAATTAAGGTTTTATAATAAAGT
>NW_026517139.1:0-5024 GCF_026229845.1 Diaporthe amygdali
TCCAGGAATTGACCTTGGCTCATTGTTATGACTTGGATATGCTGGTTGCCAATCAGGAACGGATGTATCAGTTCTATATAGGGCATGGAATACCTGCAGGCGTTGCCTGGCGCTATGTCTGTGTTATCTGCCACAGAAAGGCAGCAACCTTTCCAGGAAACCCTCGAATACCTCGATATCCGTGTTCTCTTCATACAGGACGCCTCGCAATAGATAACACCATCTATTGTGTATGCTGGCAATATCTGTGCCCTTTTTCCACGATGAAATCGCTTGATCTGCACTTGTGTTACGCCTGTTGGAGCGTAACTTCGTCCCAGGATAACAAGACCACGATCGCTTCCGCTTTCATCAATGAAGACCGTTGGTTGATTGTTTGATTGCTTGATTGCTTGATTGGTTGAGTCGACTCGTAAACCATGCGAACTTTTTCCGGCAGGAAATTAAATCCTGTCCACATGGCGACCGCCCCACTGCCTAGCGAGCAAGCAGGCTGCGCCTTACACGCCAACGTTCACAAGGCAGAAGTACTGTAGCTAGCTTCAGTAGGAGGACTAGGCAATTGTCCATTTACCCACCTAATGGCCTTGTGACGTGCAACCTGCAGGTTGGTGAGCCTATGGGAACTTTTGCAAAGGGCACGACCAGCGTGGTGGGCTTCTTTCCCAATCCGGATGATCCTGCGGAGACACCAACATGGACGTACAGGGCTCCAAATACTATCTGCTGATTATTGTGCAGGGACATCGGGCACAAACGAAAAGTCTCCTGCAATTTGTATGCGAGATTAACGAAGATGCTACAGTAATATGGTACTGTAGTCAACCATCTATCATGTCCAACCTCTTTCCTCTTCGAGATGGTTGAGCTCGACTTTACTTACATGCATATTCTAGGATTTGTAGGACACCAGCTGAAGTGTACTCAGGCCTACATGGGTATCATATCCCAGTGGGAAAAGGCCATTGCACTCTGCACACTGCTACTGTACCATCAATCAGTTCGGGCCTGCTTTCGGGACCTTAAAGATGGGAGGTACAGGGGTTGGCACAAAGGCGCAACTGTGGCGAGCTCAAGTGGGCCTAGCTTACGGGGATCTGCTACGTCAGCCAATCGTAACACCAGCTCAGACTAATTCAAATTGAACGATTCTCATCACTAGGCGCGCAAGCGCTCATTGTATAACGGCCAATGTTCCAAGCAGTCACTTGACGCCTCAATCTGGTCACCGCAGCTTCTTATATGATTAATGCCGCACTACTGTAGTTACTTAAGGAGTCAGCACAAGCAGAAGATCGATTTTCAATCGAATAAAGACAAGCTCACAGTCCACACGGCACTGACCCAAACTGTCCTCTTACCGCCGATTGCCAACAGTTCACCCTCGATGGAAGAAGAAAAGATCGACCATTTCTCCGTCCTCCTAACGGAATCGCAAGCCGAGTCCCTCAAGGAGTTCAATGAAGGCGTTCGCCGCTGCAAGACCGATGCCGAGAAATTCTCTCTATGCAGACAGATGCGCAGCCGGCTGCTGGAACGGCATGATTCGTTGGGGGTGTTTATTGCTGAGAAGGCCATACTCGCCACTTGTCCAGAACATCAAAGCTACAAAGAAAGGAGGCAGACACGAAAGAGGGCCGACGACGACGAAGAATGGCAGCGTTTCGTCGGCGTCGCAGCCAGCGGATCCGATGTCATCGAGAAGTGTTTACCATACCTGAAGCTCGCAAGCCTTGTCTGGGGCCGAGATAAGATTCAACACTATCTCTGGCACGACAGAGGCTTGTCTTTCTGCAAGAAGCTTGGCGCCGTCGCGAAGATGATGCCATGGCAGGAGTTTGTCACCAAGGCAAACCGGCTCTTGTGGTGGAGAGCTACTATGGAGCGCAAGCACAGGAGACGCCACGTAAGGAACTCGCCAGATCCGCTCGACGAGAACGAGCTACACTGTCTGCGAGCCTGGTCAGGCGAGCACTCGTACGTCAAAGACAAAGACCCTGACCTGGTTGAGCTCGATCCCAAGGGCCTTGGGCCTGAAGAGGTGCCTGACGGGTTCGGTTTCGACAAGTTTGGACTCCTAGTCCACAGCCAACATGCATTACCAGCCACACAAAATGGGACCAACGCACCTGAGATTGGTCACAAGAAAGTGACGTTACTGGAATCCGAGCCTGTCGTTGGCAGCCGCGGATCTGCGGACCAAGATACGACAATGATCTCACCAGTATCAGAAATAACCAGCGAGGCACCGTCAAGTGACCTCACCATCCCTGACTCCACTTCCGGCCAGCGTTCGGAATTCGCTGCCAGGAGGGAGAGTACAGACTCAAGGGCCCTCAATACTCCTGAGACTGGTTCCTCATCTTGCTCAGATCCTGGAGCACCCGGGGAGGAGGCCGATGTTCAGGCCGCGGAGGATGCTCACAACGCTAATGACGACAGGGCCGACATCGTTGTTGACCCTGGCCCTCCTAAAGCGCGCGCGCCCCGCCGAAGGAAAGGCAGGGTCTTTAACTCAATATCCAAAACTAGCGAGTGCCCCACAGAAGGAATCCCTGGGCCACTTGGGACGACGAACTTAGAACGGTGCTGTCCAGCCACTATTTCAGCCGAGCTTTTGCAGATCCTCGACCTTGGAACAGCGGATCGTGCTGCTAAAATGCGCGTTCTGGTCTGTCACGTTCGGAATAGCGGTGGTGCCATCCCGCGAGAATTATGTGTGAAACATGTGCGGAGGTTCGCCGAGGCACTCGTCCTTTCTGAACAGGATAGTCAAGATATCTCACCTGCAGCCAGTGGTCTGCGGCGGCGCCGGGCCTCATTTACTGACGCCGATGGAAATCATGCGTACAGGAGAATCCGGGTTGATGAGCAATCGTACAACCAAGGGCCTTCAGCAATTACTATAGCCCAACAAAGTCGGCCGACGCACGACCGGGTTGGTGACGAAGCCTTTCGGAAGCAGGTCCTCCATCAGCTCGAAATAAAGAGACGACAAGCAGTCCCGAGCTCTCAAGGGGAGATGAGAGACGACCTGGTCTACAATATATTGCTGGACAGTACACCACCGGTGCTGAGTGGGTCGAGCACCACTGAGGCGCATTTTTGGTCCGGAGATGAGGCAGCGATAGGGTTCGAGGTCCACCTTCCTGGAGTTCCTGTCTTCACACAAGGCCAGCAGCGTTTCCGCTGGCGTGAAGGTCATCCTATCAGGCAGCTATTCGATCGAATAGTAGATTTCGATCGGCTGGTGGCTGTCCAGACATCATCCCTCGGTACATACGGCCATCCGTTTCAACACAAATCTCTGCACAAATCGCTGAGAGAGGTGTGCGAGCGCTTCCTACGCGCTCAGCCTACCACCGACCCTTGGAGCCTTCTCGACGTCCGGAGCCCGCTTCCACCATCGATCCTGCCGTCTTTTCTGGATGGTGACAACTGCCAGTTGCTGTCGCGAATGCGTGACGCGGTCCAGGCAGGAGCTGAGGCAGAGGCAGAGGGATCAACCCGACCCGGGCATGAGTGGAGAGAAAGTTCAGAATGGGCTCTCCTCTCCGAGGGTGGACACAATACGGTACCTCGCATAGACAGCCACGGTCTTTCGACCTGGATTACAGCTCAAGAGGGCTGCATCGGCTTTGGATGGATGTCACGTCCGACCCGCGGGGAGTATCGTGATTGGATGCTTAACCCCACTGCACCCCACAGAGACAGCCGTTGGAGGTATGTTGTACTCCGCCCAGGCTGGACAGTCTTTTCCCCCTCAGGCACAATTCACTTTCTTTTCCGACCCGAACGCGTTCAGACACTTGCACTAGGCGGCCACATACTACAGTGGACAGGCATTAGTTTATGGCTGGATGTTGTGGGCGAGCAGTTGAAATACGCGGGCGCTACAGGTGAAGATGTGGGGAAATATGCAAAGAGTATCTCCGTTGTTTTGGATCTTGTCGTCAAGAAGGTCAAGAGCGGTGGGCCGGACGAGCTTGGTGATAAGGAAGAATTACAGAAGATCCGCAACCATATAACTGTAAGTGCTTCCCAAACGTGACCATCAGACTTCCTTCTAACAACTTCTAGGCAATGCGGACGTCTACGGCCGGCCTCAGCATTCCTTCGCGGATCGAGGAAGAGCTTATGAGACTGGTATCAGGCTCTGTACACCTCGATCAAGACGCTGACCATGCCTAGCGTAGAGGCTTGCCACATCCTTCTTTTCGGGAACAATTACAGTACTACAGAATTCAAAACAAATATTGGGACAAATCTCAAGACATTGGCCCGTCTTCGAAGATGCATCGGTTTGGACGTCTTGGCCATTCAAGGACACGTGGCAGGCGCCCTCGGAAAAGCAACCAACAATTTTCTCTTACTGTCCGCGCCTATACTTGGGGTCTTGCTCTCTCTTCCCCACAAAACGTAGATGGCGGCAGCCCAGATATCTTGAGGACTGGTCGGCAGCCACGTTTTGAATTGAAAAGATCATATAGCCATATCACAGTATCTCCTGAAATTTTGTGACTTTTCTCTTTTCCTGAGGGCGAAGAGACGGTTCATTCGCTCTACTTCTACATGCCATGAAATTCCTTGTCTTGACACACACCAACCAGTGTCTGTAACTTGGATGCTCTTTACCAACGTGTCACAAGATTAGAAATCAAAAGCTTTCGAATCACACTTGCTGTGCATCTATACCTTTATGGATGAAGAAGAGCAATCAAATTCTTCCATCGTGCCCGCACGTCTGGTAGCTTCACCTCCCATTTCTTGGAATGATTACTGAATGTCGACAGACAAAGAGGTCCAATAAGAAATGAAAATTAACTGTTGTAGATTTTGAAAATTTGTGTCAGCAAAAGGTGCATTGTCAAGGTAGAGGTCGGACAAGATGAGTGCCATAAGAATGAGTTAGGGATAAACCACAGAACCCAGCTCGACGGAAGTTTGCCCTAGTAGTTCTGCCTGCTTGGAAGATTATTTCATCTACACAATGTTTGCTCCCCGTCCACATACGCGCCGCTTCG
>NW_026517140.1:0-5014 GCF_026229845.1 Diaporthe amygdali
TTTATGTCTTCCAAACTGTCATACATCAAGTCTCCATAGCTCTTTGCTCGTTCAAGTAAATTCGTTGTTAAACAGAGGTTGAAAAGTGCCGTGCGGCGATGCTCTTGCTTGGCTCTATACCAGCTGATGGTGGATGAGTGACACTCTGAACGATGAATGGGTCAAGAAGTGCGATCCTTACTCACGTGTAACCAGCCTTGAGAAGGACCATGAGGCCATGTGGCTTGAAGGTGGGGTGTTTTTTGCCGAGTTTCTGAACAATAGAATCGAACAGGGAGAGAATTGAGTCCCACTGCCTTCCCACCCAGAGGATATGGCTGACATTATTCGCATCAACGCCATGTTGTTCCCCTTGAATATGCTGCACAAAGGAGCTGGTAGGTGTTCCTTTTTCGTGCAGCTTCGCAAAGGCAAGGTAATGAACTCGCTTCAGACACTCCTCCTCGTTGATGGGTAGAGCAATGCCAAGTTGAGGAATCCAACTCGTATAGGTCTTTTCAAGTCTCGAGACTGGGGCAACCGCGTTTCGAGGTACGATTGGACGACCACCGGTGAGTAGCCGGTTTCGGGAGGAATGGGAGATGGGCCGTTGAGTCATATGACGGAAAGATTTAGCCACAGAAATGGGACGCTGGTTGTCAATCCTCGAAATCAGAATTTGGACGTCAGTACTGTATGCTCTGCCGGCATGTGCACTTGGTGGTAGTTGGAAAGGAGTGGAGGAAGTTTCGGCCAAGTGTTGGGGTTGTGATGCAGCCTACGCCTAATTAGTACGGTGGGATACCAATCGATTAGCATGGATTGGAGTTTACTAATCAGACAAGCTCATGCCCAATCTATGCCGTTTTGGGATCCAAGTCCAATTCGCTAAAATCACACGGCTAATGAACCTATTTAAAAAGTGATAATCCAGGCTGTGTGGACCTTGGCCACGACGATACTGGCTACGTTGTGATTTTAATATTATAGTCGGTAAATCAATAAGCTTGTATGTAGTGGAGTCGCCCAGAATACAAGTTGATTTGCTCCAGTCTTGAGGTGCGGTCTGCCGTAGGCGGACTGGAATGCAGATGGCGAGCTCCAAGTTCCGGGGAACGAGATAGGGACGTCACACAAAACATCTTCGTCGGTGTTTTCCAGCTCCAGTGATTGACTGAAGTTGGCGGCAGTTTCATCAGGCTTACCCTCCGAGCCGGTTTCGTCGAGCATATCGTGGTGGGCCACCTCATCTTCGACCACGGTGATGCAGCGGTCGCTGCCTTCGTATTTGGCCCCGTGGATGATATCGTAATTGACCTCAATATCCGTGTGACCTTCAACCGGATGGAGTTCCGATTCGCTCTTGAAACCGTCGCTGTGGTCCGGTCAGTCGCGAGATTTGTGGGTAATGTATGCAGTTCCATCCATGATTGTTGACGTAGGCAGACTTGGGCCCATTGACCGGTGTCAAGAACGGATTCAATACATAGTTCAGGGAAACATCATACACGATGGATGGATTAATGGGGTGGTTCTACGAATAGAAGAAAGAAAAATTGGATTGCTTTGCGAAGAAGGTTCCCGACCTTTACCAAGCGCTGAAAAGAAAAGCAAATTGAGGAATGAAGGCAATAACATTTGTTGGCACAACAACAGAGAAATGCTAGTGACGAAAAACTTTGTCAAGTCAACGCCAAGCCGCTGTTCTCAGTCGGAAATAGGGGCGAAGTGAAATGGGGACCCTCCGCGGTAGGGCTTTAGGTTGAGACCATGCACTGTATGTATGACAGTGACTCGGCATGGCAACGCAAATCACATCAATGAGCTGAAGTAATGCCGCGCATATTGTGAAAAAGTCTCGGAGTGGTGCAGTACATACAGTACAGTACTGTCAGAAAGCAGCAAAGAAATATAGATGGGCAGGAAACAACTTGTCCCACGGGATGACTAACCAAGCTCTAACAGTATGTATCGGCAGGGTAGACCTGTCTGAAACGGTACCTTCATGCGCGTGTCCAGGTCAGGATCGCACACTGTGCGCGTAGCCGAGGTTAGTCCCAAATAAGCTAGTCATCTAGTTTTTCACGTTACGGACACTCGGCCTACCCTATAAAAGGTGGGCGTGCCTAATGGCAAGGTAGGTCCGTCTATCCAAGAAAGCTGTTTGTGTAAGATTGCGTCCATTGTCAACAATGGAAAACGGTGCTATTGCCGATACTGTTCTACTCAGCCCCAAGGTTAGTGTCATAATTGGCGATTCGTGGACCATGAGGCAACAGGCAAGGCAATCATGCTAAATACAGTACGCAGATCACGATTGACCGGGTATAGCAAGGAAGAAAACGGAGTGACTCAGCCCGTTCTCATTAGTTGCCTCCACTGTTGCAAGAGTTGACCCCTATCCAACACCCCACTCGGTACGGGTGATTGTCGCTGTTTGACATTGACGGTTCGCTTCCTTCACCTCAAGGCGCGACAGCGGATCAATTCATAGCGACGTCAGCCAACTTGGATAGATCGCGCTCGATTTTCCCTACCGTCGTCTATCACAGCCCGCAATAGCCGGTGTCTCGTTCAACGAGTGGCCCATCTGTATGACAGTGCACTCACCCTTGCTTGGTCCGTGTTCGTGCTTGGCTGATCGTGGGCTACATTGAGGCCCACTCAATGTTCCTGTCCATGAATTGGGAATGGCTGCTGCAGGATTCTGACTATGCCTAAAAGAGCGGGCATGCAGATCGTGCCAATGCCTGTTTCGCGAGCAGAAAGAAGGCAGAAGCGCTAACTTCGTGGGAGACTTCAAGTCTCTTTCGACCGCCTACCAATCACCGCACCTGCAGGTATCAGCGCGAGACTGCTGCAAAGCGTGCATCCGCGGACGTTTGCACTAATGCGAGGTTCAGTTCTGGGGTTTCCGATACCCGCATCATTCGGACAGGGATCGCGATGACAAGACACATCCCTTCTAGAGAACGCAAGTACCGGGTCTTTTCCTGGTAAGGCTGGTGAATCGTAAGGTCGATGGTCTGCTTTCCCCGAGTTGGAAGTCAAGCGGTCTAAAGAGATTCATGAACAAGAGTGATCGTGCCCTGTCTCTACAGTTAAGAGCATAAATAGCTTCCTCTTTTGCAACAATCTTCGAATTTCTAAATGTGGCACACCCAGTGCAGATTACGTACCAATACACACTGTACACGTTTTTGACATGGTTGATTGACCTAGGGTTTTGCACTCTTGTCAGTCAACAGCGCTGCCCCGCAGTTGTCAGCCTGTGCCTCATTAAAGGTTCCCTGCAACTCATTCGCACTGTAACTGCGGAACAAAGATGATTGGTCAGGGCTGCTGTACTTGCGTAGACCGTGGAGTACCTGCAAAAGCTAATTGTCATCGGTACTTCTGTCCGTCATCAGGCACTCGGAAGACTGAAACGCTGCGAAGTAGATCGATGTAACTCCAAGTCCTCACCAAACGCGGAAGAATAAGCCATAGTCTTGTAACCGGAAGATACATATGCTCATAACTGTATCAAAAAGACGGTAGTCAAGCTCCGCATTTGGAATATTACCCGAGGGCTTGGACATTAGGTCATTTCCAGAGTCTGCAGCTCACAGCTCCTTGTCCAATAGCAAGGTTTCATAGTAAACGATGGCAGGCAAATAAATATATTAGCTTTTTTATTGTCAAACGTTGCACTGCAAACCACAATTCCCATCATTTTACAAATTCATCATGGGGGAAGTTACAGTACATGCCTCTTGTTTTCAAGATCCCTGCTGGCTACTCTTCAAACAGGGCACCTGCAGGCGTTACTGTAGCATTCAGGCAATGCAACAACAACCTGCAAACTTGTCCGCATTATGAGGTGCTTGAACTTTGACTCGACTGCACAAGCGCGTCCATTTTGGGCCTACGATGATATGAAGCAGTCGGTTTGAGGTGGCTGGGGACTTCTCAAGATTGGGATCTCCGCACCAACGTCAAAGTGGCGTGGGTGTCAAAAACCTCGGGACTGAACCTCGCATTAGTCTCGCATTAGTGCGTCGAAAGCTACCACCAATAGTACATCCCAGGTCCCATCGACCTTCTTGCCAGTGTAGGATGGGCCTGGCTCGACCGAGCTCATATTGGTGAATATTGAATCCCAACCTTCAGCAAAGTCCGTGGATATGTTTTTGAGCTACAGCACAAATGGAGGAGAGGCAAGCAACTTGAGACCCAGCAATAAAAAACGAGGGGGCAGGCATCTCGATCATTGAATGGGCAGGAAACGACAAGGGGTCAGCGAAAATGCAGAGACCAACCAGAGTTTCTCCGCTATGATTCCCAGAATGTCAGCAGAGCCGCATGCAGCTCCAAATCGTTCATGCATGATTGGCCACACGCGCGGCAAGACTCTTGCATCCAATCTTTCGTTCTTCGTACTTGTGCTTGTTCACAAAGGTTCTACGGTGATCTGCCATTAGCTCTGACTGGCAAAGCATTCCATTAACTTTGCGAACCGATTGGTTGGTGGTCTTCTATTCTATTCTGCAACGTTTGAACATTGGCGCTATCCATCAGGGGTGTCCTGGCTTGTTCACTCCGCGGTCCCCATCGCGGGTTTGACAGAGCCGCATGTTGTCCTTCGTACCTTCATTATGTGATTGAGAGCTCCACCGTTTCCAGCTTTGCATGCTGCTCAAACTCTGCGCCGGCAGAGTCAGGCCATAGGAATTTGCTGATTTGAGCGTATGGCTTTCCCGCTGCGTCTAATGCTTTTTCGCATGCATGACCCAAGCGAGGGCACGAAAAGGGAGGGGCGTCATCCGTAAGGCTCTGACCAGTTGACCCCTTTGCAAATACATCAAGTCTCGCTCCAATCGACGACCAGCCTCTCAATTTTCAATGCATCCCCACCGAGGGCCAAAGCAAACTATTGCCGACCAAGATTCAATCACATCTGCTTGAGCCTCCCAGATGCACGTGAGACTAGTAGCGGACTCTGGCACCCGCTCTTAGAAAACCTGGACAGGATATCCACATTGCCTAGGTACCG
>NW_026517141.1:0-4920 GCF_026229845.1 Diaporthe amygdali
ACTAAGTCACCCCAACTACAGTATGAAGAAGTTGATGAAGGCTATTGGTCTCAATGTGCGCCCAATCCTCGTTCCCATAGCCAAAATTAGGACGATAGCTGCCTCGCCCTCTGCTCTCTCGAATATGGTGCTCGACAAAGGTGCATAGTCGTACCGACACGTCTCACCTGAAATATCTGAATGAGATCGAGAGCGCTGTTCGTACTCGGACTGAGTCGAGTCGAGGTGGAAGGATTATCGCAGCATCACATTCTCATTGTTTTCGAAAACTATCTTGGCTGTGCATATATAGAACTATGTCGTACGCCAGGTCAGGCTGCTCCTTCAGGTACCTGTACTGCCTTTATCCATGATACCCTTGCGACGGCATAGAGCGTGTAGAACGATGTACATCAATTCCCTGTCAGCGTCCATACTACCCGTGTAAGCCTAAACCTATGGAGACGCCATTTCAGTACGGCATTGCAGTCCTAATGTTATTGTCTATTTCTGCCTGCGTTTTGGTCCATCACTCTCTTGTCCACACGCTTTCAGCAGAAATATAGCATCCCTCCAGACTTGATGCCCAAGCTCACTGGCACTAGTAACAATTGTTTGATACACGTAAAGCCAAAATCGTGTCGCTCAAATCTTTAGCTAACATTTTAGTAGTGGTGGTGTGGGTCCGTGGCGCCTGTCGCTTGGTAGGACACTGGCGTAGTGCAGAGGTATTAGGACTAACAGAGCTAAAACTGCCCAGGACCAACCTGCCACTCACTGGTCCACCTTTCAACTAGGTGAAGGTTCCCTTACTTCCTTTCCTCGCCTTCTCGCGCTTCATCCGCCTGGTTCAACATTGATGCCCTCGTGGAAGGTACAAATACAATTATGGCGCCACAAAAGCGTATTCCGATTCAATTTCTTTTCTGCTGAAATAAAGATTCGACACCCAGATAATAGCGTCGATAGCCTCGTGCGACGTGCGCACCGTCCAGAGGATTCAACTAGAAAGGCAACTGCGTCTTAGGTCGGATAGATTTCTTGAGAGACACCGGAGAGCTTGAAACAATCAGAGGATGGGTAGGTTTCAAGTCTTTGGCAGCACGGTTAGCCACCGCCGGGGGACTTGCATTTTGTGTCTGTAGAGATGGTCCTGATCTCGATACAAGGGCACTGGCGCCCTTAAATATTGTGTCTATAGAGCACAAAGACGCAGATGCATTGCTCATTCGAGTGAC
Source organism: Diaporthe amygdali (assembly GCF_026229845.1). Taxonomy (NCBI): domain Eukaryota; kingdom Fungi; phylum Ascomycota; class Sordariomycetes; order Diaporthales; family Diaporthaceae; genus Diaporthe; species Diaporthe amygdali. The sequence goes on from NW_026517141.1 coordinate 1,218, forward strand.
AAGTGTATTGCCTACATCAACAAGCCTGCTTAGCACCTGCTTGTGTTCTGGATCATCGACGGATGTCGTATTTTCCAGCTCCGCCTGGAGTTGCACGAAGGTAGCGACAGTCTCGGCTACGTTGGCTAGCTCATTGCTGACCGTACTTGCTGCCTCACCTATGGCACGGAGGCGCAGTCCGGCCTCAGAAGCTCCCGAAGCCGTGGTGTGCGAGGAGGAGACAGCGTTGCGTGAACACCGGGGAGACGGTTTCGAGAATGGCGGCGAGCCTAGTGATGTGGTATGCTTAGAGAGGCGCACCGTCTTGGAACTCAATACAGACGTCGAAAGCGCCGCCGTTCGCTCTGCGGTTCCCTTCAATGAGCTCGTCTCCGCAATGTGTTCAGTGAAATTTCTTACCTTCCTCTTCTATCTCGCTGAGACTTTGAACACGGACAACCGACTCTGTAGGAATCCGGTGGAGAATCAGGTACTCGTGTTTAGAGTAGTCGTAGGTCAGGTGCAGCGCGGACTTGAGCCAGTCCATGGCAATGACGTGTGTGCCTATCGACAAGTTGGTGGTATCTATCTCATGAATTTCGACAATCTGGTCATCAGGGGTTGTCCCCGCTTGCGTATTCCTTCTGAAGCGATCTTTTGCCCAGTTTATGGCGTGATCTCGGTCGCTGAAGGTGGACAGAAAGCAGCTCGGCCGATGTCTCCAATGGATATGTATGGAGACTGCATCTTTTAGATGGCCGGGATTTTGAAACGTCTGAGTACTGTCCGATGCCATGTAGCCAAGAGATTGCGTCTCACTGTGAGTGACCCTCCAGAGGAATTGCGGGAGTTGCTCACACTCGTAAGAGCTGAGATCGAAGGTCTCAACCATTGTCCCAAACTGATAATGTCAAACTTGGTTGTTCTTTGTTGGAATTGACAGGATCTGTTCAACGGGCCTGCCAATGCTCTTATCTCTTCCGACTCCCGAGCTTCCCGGATTCGTCGCTGCACTTATGCCGCGCTTCTCCGCATACGCTGACCTGCTTTTTCACAACTTGCACTGAGCTAGAGTCCCGGACATGTGGGCTGAAGAACTCGCACTTCAATAAGTCTCGGCTAAAAAAATCGCGCCATTTCAACAACAAAGATGGAATTATCCCTCACGACTGCAGGAGGCGCGACTGCAGCTGGGGTCGAAAGAAGGATTCTGGCCGAGCACTTACGTGGCACCAGTCGACCTATCGCTACGCCTCTCGTGCTGCAGCGGTGTCTCAAGTCCGACCTCACTTGCCATCTTGGCACCACGATGCTTGCCGTACAAAGTAAATGAACGCTCTCATCTCGCCCCAGACCACTATTTATTTTGCATTTCCTCCCCACCAATCTGACTTTTCGTACTCCATGATTAACTATGTTCCGGTTACACTATTATTGACGTCTTCCTACTAATACTAGGAGCTCCCGCTCGCATCGAGGTCCAGTATCAGGATCTTTGGTCTACGTGGAGACGAAATTCCAACATAATGCCTCAGACAGCAGACTGCTTGGGTAGAGGCCGTCGCAGTATGGAGGTACCGACCGAAACTTCATTGGTCATGGTACGAGCGCTAGCCATACGGTAATAGTATCGGCCAACAGCATCATGCGGCCCCGTGACTTTCACCCAGTCCGAGTTGCTTAATGGAAGCTCGCGATTCAGGGAAGTCGCGAGTCAGGGAAGAAACGAAGTCACTATCGGACTTTGTTTGTGGTATATCAAAGAAGTGGCAAAATTGGTTCTGCCTGGTTGAATTAGATTCAAATCAGGATGGGGATGATCAACCTTAGAAGCGGGGAAGATGTCAGCTGCAACCAGATAAGTGGTGTGTAATAAGATCAGTTTTCACTCGATTCGGCCAAATGGCTTGTTGTAGAGCCAACAGTCACATGCATCCGTTTTGGACCGCCATTCGATTGATCATGATCGTCCAGAGGCAGTTTTACGTTGACATGACTTTGCTCCGCTCCTCGACGAATCGCGATGCGTCTTTGAAAGACCTTACACCAGCTCCTCGTCGGCCTTGTGCTTCTTTCCTTTTTTCTTCTTCTTCTTCTCCTTTAAAACGGAGAAACTGACCCATGGATCACTCATCTCAGCTGTCTTGGGCTCTGAATCACAGACACTGCTCTCGGGTACTGTTTCATCCAGAGGAAACGATTCTTCACCAGTGTTCTCCTCGTAGGCAACGGTCTCTGATATTTGTGAAGCAGGATTTTCAAAGTGTGGACCGATGCCTTTGTTGTGAATCATTCTGTTCCGATGATTATTCGATACTTCGTCCGTGACTGGCACACTGTCCGCTAGATACAGTCAGCACTTATCGAATTGTTGAGTTACATTGATCTTACCTCTAATTTTGACGAACGCGAATTGCTTGCAAATTTCGGCTCCTTTGCCGAGTACCTCGAGCTGTCTATTAAGCTGCTCCCTGTAGGTTTGATTCTCCTCAGATTCGCCAGCAATGTGAGCCACAAGTTCAGCCTTCATCATATGCACCTTGACCGGAGACAGTATGTCTATAAGGGCAGATACAAGGCCTACTTCTATGACTTCTACAGCGACATTATCGATGAAACGCTTCATGGCAACCTGAGAGTCATTAGTCAGGTCAGTTCGACTTATTCCTGTGACCAAATGAAAACTCGCACCTTGTAATAGGCCTCCATGTGGTCTGACACGTCTGAGGCAGCGAATCGGTTCATGTCTGGCTCCGTGGTGTCTCCAATTATGGTATCCACCAGGCTTGAGAGGTCTACATTTGTAATAAACAGGTCGCATGGCCCCAGGGTAGAAACATTGAAAAAGCGCTTCACAGCCGAAGCGCATTCATTTCGCTTCCTATCGGCTCGGATCTTCTGGACCGTTTCCGTGTAATGGTGATTATAGGTTATGGGGTGAATTGCTTGGTGAGTCTTCAATACATCGTCCGTTTTGGCCTTGAGAGCCATTGAAATATTCTCCATGGCAGGACCAATGATCTTCTGGAGAAGTGCCGTTGAAGTTCCGGGGTCGGTAATATGCACAATAAGATGCTGAAGGAAGACTTTGCACGCCTTCCACGTGGAATCGACATGATCACGGACCAGTCTTTCCCATGGACTGGCCTGGTCCCGGAAGAGGTTGGCAATGATCATCGGGTCAAACAGCCCAGGCAGCTCTCTGCCCCTCGACATACGCATCTTCGCCTCTACGTGCTCAAGAAACTCGTCTCGTGTGGTATGGATTGCGTTTTGCGGAGGGGCTATGCTCGAATCGCCGATGTGTCGCAGCTGACCGTTTCTCGTGAGCGTCTTCGCGAAGTTGTCATTGCTGTTCTGGATGACAGCGCGCAAGCGCCGGTGATAGCCATTGTCAGATTCGGTTTCCTTAAAAAACAGATCGTTCCAATCACCATCGGTTGCGCTCTTGACCAGCCTCTGAAATGATTCTGAAATCCCAAGCAAAAAGAGCTGCTGGTCATAGGGGGTAAGACGCGGCCGACCAAGTTTGACCAATTTGTCATGGCACGCGTCGCGCTTCGACTCGATCTCATCGACCAGGCTAGGCAGCTCTGACGTGATGTGGCACAAGAGAACCTTACTCAGGCGCTTGCGTAACTGTTCAATTCCTAGTATGGTGTGAGGAAGGTCTGGCCAGATCCCCTCGCTGAAGAACTTTGTCTCCAGAGCATTCCGCTGGTAT
>NW_026517142.1:0-4863 GCF_026229845.1 Diaporthe amygdali
GGCCAGGGCTAGCCCAGCGCACGACTCGTCTCGCTCATCGTGAATCTAGATAAAAGCCTCCGTTCATAGCCAACTGCACAGGCTGCTTTCCGAGGCGCCGTGAGGCGGCGGGGTGCTCAATCAGACCAGGCTCTGTCGTGATCGACAACCAGCCGGCGGTAAAGTATGTGTAACAACCTAGTAGACAGCTTTCACTTGGCCAGGTCACAGTGCAGACGGTTCTAGCCCAAAGATGCCTGTGCCGCAGTCATTTCGATCGATGGAATGGTCCAAGTGCTGCATCGCATCGTCATTCGAGGACACCAGACGCCTCTGGTTTTCGATTGGGTTGAACGAGCTGTATGGTCGTAGAGGCGCTGTGTTGTCCTTTTTGCGAGATCAATTGCGCCAAGCGGATGCCGAGTAGGTGACGCACGGATGCAAGACAGTTCGCGCGACGTTGGGTATCACTGCGAATGAATTCTTGCATGTCACTGCAGATGATCCATGTCGGCGCGGAGGGCCTCCTGCTTCACGCCGAGGAGGGCCTCCCGCATATTGATGAGGATGACCTCCCGCGTGAAACCTAGCATGCCGTGCGTTACTGACGATCTTGCCGCGGATGACTTCTGGTATATGATGCTAGCTGCCTCCCGCATGTTACGCACGGCCCATGCCGGCTTGGAAGCTCGACACTGCCGTACACGACGTATATGATTAAAAAAAAAAGCAGGTCACGGCAGGCTTGCCGTCGCTTCCACGTTAAACAAGGGTGGATTTCCCGCCTCGAAAAGTAAATGGTAGACATGAGTTGAGCCTCACATTGGCACCGAGGTCCTTGAATGACGATTCTTCAGGCCAACTGATTCACCTTAATATCTGAATATGTTTAACTTACTTATTGGTGAATGTACTATCATGAGCTCACTTACTGATGCTGTCGGATGATAGAAGCGACCGTCTTTTGAATACACATTCTTGCGTGTCAATCTCTCTGCCCCATTGATCCGCGCGCAGATGCCGTTTGCGGCCATTTAGCCTCGCTTGACTCCTCTTGTCTCCATAAACTGTGAATTCAATTCCATGTGACTCAATCTTTCGGCCAACCGCGACAAGTCTGGGCCCCGGGACCCGTTTCTCCTCTGGAGTCACTACTGTGCATATTGATCGTGTGAGTGTCAAAGCGCTGCTTACCGCATATAGAAGGCGATTTGAGCAAGCCTTGCACTGACATCTGCATCTAATCGTATGCGCTGGGTTATTGAAAACCAGTAGCTAGTCAAGAGGCTTTTAGTCGAAGTAGAGACATGAAAGTATGTAAAATTCTCAGCCACCTAGTCCAGATTAAATCACGGCTTTCCGGACACTGAAGTCATGTTGTGTTTGTTTGCACATTGACAGCGTCTGTGGTGCGGCAAACATTTCCACATGATGGTCGGCGTTATTGGTCACGTTCTCGGGGTGACGAATTCGAGCTGAGTGCTATGCCTTTCGCCTCCTGATGACTGCAAACTATTTGCAAGTGAAGTGGGAACTGTCGATGAGATGAAAAACCCATGAAAGGAAAAGAAAGAAAAAGAACAAGAAAAGAAGAGATGAAAAAGAAAAAAGAGTCCATGCACTCTTGCGTTGTCTGACCAGGCCAACGTGGCTTTAACGCTAAGACCTCGGGATCGCAGGCGGCAGGCCTCCCTCAAGCTCGGGGGAATCGCACCAGCAGTATTTGGGGTTTTCAATACCAGTCTCCCATGATACAGGGAAGGTCGAAACAAGTGTCCGCTTGTTATAATTGTAAAAATTATTTAATAGGTTACTTGGAACTAAGCGTGGCAGTCCGCAGAGTATGAGAACCTGATTTGCACGCGTGCAGAAAGGTACAATCGACCTACTGCAGACAGATCTACCTTGCTGCTGTATTTCCAACCTCTTTGTGTACAGTATAGTACAGGACTTTTCTGCCAAACTTCCAAAGCCCACAATCCTACATGGCATTTTCTCACAGAACCATGAGTTCAAATCTTTTTTTTTTTTGGTCGGGACCTGTACCGCATGGGCGCGTAAATATTGTGACAGTGTCAGTAGATTTCGCCGGGAGAAGCGTCGGGTCGTTGGCGAACGTCGTGAGCGCTGGAATTTAATAATGCAACTAGCGACTGGCATATGTGTAGGCTGTTGTACCGCATGCGGCTACTATAGCGAGAATCCCATCGATAAACCTCGGGTGGTTGGAGTGTGGCTCTGCTCAAGGTGTGTGTAAGTGCTGGCTGAGATTCACTTTCCTAAACGCTACGATAGGCCTAGTCCTAACAAATTCACAGGCGCGTTACCGCAATGCATTTTGTGACTTGCGAATGATCAGTTTTGGCTCGGAAGCCAGTAAGGTCGCCCCGGTTCCAGACGACTGGCTCAGACCTATACTTTGTCCTCAGCGTGACCGATGGCGCCACTGTCACCTTCTGAACGGCTGGCTTGGGGGCTTCTTTTAGCAAATAGAAGGGAACGCTGAAGTTGCGAAAGTCCGATTAAGTGATCGTACTGTCAGCATATGAAATGATCGTCTTTTGTGGGAACTTCTGCTTGCGTCGAAGAGCAGTGGTCCACGATGCTACACCATTGGACCGTAGTCATGGAAGAATTGGAGCCCATTGATTCCTGGAATGAGTCCTAACATGCCTTTTTCGGACATAAAGAATCACTGGTGCTATCGGGAAGAATTATTGCAACCAGAGCAAACATCACGCCTGGCGAGATGCTAATCCTCCGATTGAAACCCATTGAGATCTTGTGCAAGTTTGGACCCCGGCTTGTCTAGCATTGCCGCAACGGCCAATTCGGCGCAAATGGATGTCGACATCTCATCTCTTAATTGAGCAGCGGAAAATGTCTAATGCGGCGTAAGGTAGGGACAAGGTACAGTAGAACGCCCCAGATATGTACTGGTAGGTATTGAACGTATATTAAATACACATTGTTCTTCTGACCTTGTATCCCCTGTAAAGTCTTTGCTGATGAATATGTACTAGGCTTGGCTGTCAAGAGACGAGGAGACGATACCATTTTTTATTTCAAACCCGTTCTTCTAGAGAGAGCACACTTACCCATGAAGCAACCTTGATGATCCTCCCGCAGCCCTCTCCATCCCTTGTTGACTCCGACTGTCCTTTTGATTGGTTTTTCTCGGCGAATTGTCCTTGGAATCGTTCCACATGAGCCTCGACCGGGTTGTAGGCGGGCATCCCGGCACACTCGATGAAGGGCGAAGGCCACCACAGCGCCTCAGAGCAGTGGCACCAGTCCCGCTGCTCTTGACGCGCCCGTGGCCGCCCAGGGCCCTGGACTGGATGATGATGGCGGTGACGTGCTACTCTAACATGCGGAAGCCGTCGTCCTGCTGTGGGTCCAAGAACTCACGGAAACCATGAAGCTTCATCGTGGGGTTCTCGCCCTCGAGGTAGGTCATCCGGAGGAGGATCGAGCGCTCGAGGTCATCGCGGATGGTGTTGACGAGTTTGGGGAGGATGTGGTCCTGGCCCCTGCACTGGATCTTGTAGTGTGCCCATTCGTCATCGGCCATCTCCCCCGGGAGGCGCGTCGCATTCAGGAAGCTACCGGTGGACAGGTAGAGCTAGGACTCTAGTTAGACGTGTCGCGGCACAGTTGTGGGACGGCGTCTACGCGTACCTTGATCTCTCGTGGGATCGGGGCCTCGTCCATGATGATGATCCAGAGGAGCGTGTTGCTTTTGCTTTTCTGGTGAAGTTGTTTCTGGGGCAGGAATTGTTTCAAGTGAAACTGCAGGTCCTGTGCTGTTCTGCAGTCTGTGGTGGTGAGGCAGAAATGGTGATGAGTTGGTAACTTAAGGGCACCAAAAAAGACATGAAAGGAGCTATTCCGGGATGTTAAAGATGTGCGACGGCTCAGGCTACTTCTGGCTTGTTCCGAGATGTTGAGATTCTGCCGGTCCTCGTCGTGGTTTTCTGGAAACAGTGCGAAGCAGATTGCAAGAGGAAATGGTCCATGAGACGGGCGGCTGACGAGTTGGCGATGTCAGAAAACTTCTTGTATAGTCATTTTGGCAGGCCGTCTCCGGTTCTACGTTGCAGGGGAAAACAGAGGTCACATGGGACTTCAAGCTGGCCAAAAGAATCTAAAAGCAGCAAGAAGGACCGCCCACACTCGTGCTTCGATCGCTTCTCTCACAGAAGCGCAGCTGGTGGTTTTGTGAGCCAGGGGAACGCGCCTTTGATATGTGGACTTAACCTATGGTCTATTCAGTCCGGCAATGCCAGCGATAGCGGCATTTTGCCTGAGGGTCTATATCCAAAGCTAGTGTCTTTTCCAGAACCAGCCTTTTTGAACTACCTTCTTACAAGTACACACACCTGAAGGGAAAAGAGGGCTCTGCGAAAGTGTTTCTTCCCTCTCAAGCCTGGGTGCCTACTAAAAGCTCTTCCTTCGAGCTCAAAATCTTCGACAGACGGTTCCTCGGTCAAATTCTTGCCACTTGCGACCTCACCTGTTTCTTGTGGTCTGCTTCTTTGCCTGCTTTCAGTCTGCAGCAATCTCAATGGGGACTTTCTTCGTGGAACCCAGCATTCCTGCCACTTGTTTTCCTTAATCAGCATACATCAGAAAGCTCAGCAACCTCTCACGCTTAAATGTTCTGTCAACCAAGAGCAATCTTCGAATGACTGTCTACCTTGTTTGTAATCAAGATGCCTCCTTCTGAGTCACCACATGAGGCGGCCTCGCAGAACTCTGCTGCAGGTAAGGACATTGGAATCTTCCGCTTTACTCAACCGCGAACTTACTAACAATTAAGACGCGATCGCCAATGACGAGGAGCGGCCAAGTCTGAGTTTCAGGCGCTCGTGGTTCCGGCTC
>NW_026517143.1:0-4588 GCF_026229845.1 Diaporthe amygdali
TCTCTGGGTGCGGAGAGCCGTGCTGTGGGTCAGTGAGTCATACCAAGGATCTTGGCCCTGAGCTCTATGAATGCTTTGCACTGTGGTGATGACCGTATCATATTTGTTCCGACTCTTTGGCTGGCTCGCATGTCGAGCTGGCAAGTCTTCGACAGTCGTACCCTTCATTCTGGTTGGCGGGCTCCAGGCGGTCGCCTTCTGGCTAGGCGCATGTAAAAGCCATGGAGGCAATCAGACCCATCCAACGTCTTCTCCGCCGGCCCCTGAACCAACCAGAAAAAAAATAATTGATGATTCCACTCTTGTTCATTGGTGTCTTCAGAAGCTCAGCGATTTCCGCCCTCCGTGCCGCGCTGTCATGGCGCCACTAAAGCTGTCTATGTGTCAATTCGGCCGTAAGCAGATCTGCGTCACGACTCAAAGACGGCGTGGACGTACATACGGCCGCCAGCGTAGCACAAGGAAAAGTACATTGGCAACCGTATTCAGAAGTAATCCAATGATGTTATATTTGAATGTGGAAGGAACTAGGCGCTTCGTCACGTCCGGTTCTGTTTTCACTTCCATTCACACTGTCTCGCGAGAGCACTGCCAGTTGCCTTGAAGCTCGGCAATGCCTCCTTGGCATTGTGGGTGTCCAGAATCACAGCCCGTGGGAGAATTGCAAACAGAAGATGCCGTGTCAGTCGGCTTTCTTGGCAACTCGCTATCGCGCGAGCTCAATCCACTTTTCAAAGCTTTTCAAAGAAGACGGCGGGTGGCTTGTCTCTTGCGTAATCGGGCCTGCTTCTGACCGACAAGATTCTCCACGTGGTGGACCAATTGCATAACCGAAAGCCTCTGATTCTTGTATCCGGTCTGCAAAAAGGAAGAAAACGAAAGGTTGAAGATTAAGACGGCGGTAACGAAAAGGAAAGGAAGACATGAAGAACAAAAGTTTCTCTGGCATTATCACTGGCTGCAGCGGTCAACGGCCGCAGCGTTTGCAGCAGTACAACTGATCAATCACACACCAGCGTCCTGTCTGTGTCAATCATATTATGCTGAGCCGCACGACTTCTTCAGCAGCTAGCCGCGCGCCTACTTAGCCACGGCCGCGCTGGGCTACGCGATGAGTGTTGGGACGCGGACGCCGCGGCGGCAATGCCGTTATTAACGTGCAGCAAGGAGGTCGACGGGCTCCTGCTGCGGAGAAACTGTTCTTCAAAACTCGGGTCGTCGAACATCTTGAGGTCGTCATACTGGTGCTGGTGCTGGTCATTGTAGCGCTCCAGCGCGGCCATCGCCGGGTCCTCGGGGCCGGTCCCGAGCGGCGTCCGCTTCAGATGCTCGTCGATAAGCTGATCGTGCTGTTCGTCGGCCAGTAGCAACTGCGGTTGCGCAGTGAGCGGCTCGACCAGCATGTCGTAGGGCAAAGATCCGCCTGGCATCTGGCGCTTGTGCCCGCCTCCGACATCATACGGCTGATGCGGCTGCTGCCAGTAGTACTGGCTGTGGCAGTCGTCGAACCCGGGCATCTGGCCGTAGACTGCTGCTTGCTGCTGCTGCTGACTTTGTGATGTGGGGTGGCGAATATTAAATATGATGGTGTGCGGGGAGCCGCTCTCGGCGGCGTGATGGCGCGCAGGGACTTGGACGCGCGTTCTGTGCGCGTTGGAAGTCTCGCGCAGCCTCTGCTCCAGGCCATCCTTCACAAGCTCGGCCTCGACGTGGACACTCTTCCACTTGTAAGCCGGAGCGTAACCCTCGTTATGAAGCTCCTCCATGAGGAGCCTGGAGATCTCGTGATAGCGATTCTTTTTCCACCGCAGATAGGCGCGTAGAAGTGCGGCTTTCTGCTCGAGGATGAGATTAGTGAAGAGCTCGGTTCTCCAGCAGTGTGGTGGCCGCAGTTTCAGGCGGCGGTATGTGGTGGATGTGCACTTACTTCGCGCGCCGGCCAAGCGCCGTGTCTCAAGACGCCCCTGTGAATTCTCATCTGCAGCTTAGCCTTGACCTGAATCTTCTTGTCTTTGCTGAGGGCGTCGGCCTCCTCGGGCCCCAGATAGTCCCTGATGATGTTATTCCACATGCCACGGCCCTTCGTGCTGGACCATTTCTGCCTGATGCTCCACAGCCGCCTCAACTCGGCCGGAGTCTTCTGGTCCAAGTCGACCTCCCCTTCTGGCGCGGGTGATCGATAGCGCCTTCCGGCGTCATCAAGCCCGAAGGCCTGGGACATCGTTGATGTGCTGGACGATCGCTCGTTCTCCATTTGTGCCTGTCTGCCACTGGGCTTTCAGTTGTAGCTGGGATGTCTATTGATTAGGACTGTTAGGCTTGCCCATAGTTTGTTGAGATGCCTTAACATCGGGAGCACTTTACCGGGGCACTCCCTTTGTCGAGATGGAAAACAGCTTCTGTGTGTAGTATGCGCTGTTGATGTCTGACCGACACAGGCCACGTATTGGCCCCTTAAGATTTGTCGCTCATCACATCTTTGAAGTAGTACGAAAACCGTGCATTGGATACCCATCCAGCTTACATTGCGGGATTTGGGTCTCAAATCCTTTCAGCCAAACACGTTCCAGCCTTTAACCTCAGGACGACGTCGAATCCCCACGAATGGTAAACCTGTCAATTCTTGCAGGTAGGCAAGCGCAAAGTTTTATACGTACCTAATGTAGAAATCTGATGAGCCTATTCCGTGACGGCCTAGAGGCTGCCTCAGCGTGTGACTCGCTGTCCCGACTTTGCAGGTACAGTATACGGCGTGATGTTGCAGTATGATCAAGCCTCCAGTCGAAGCCTCCAGTCGTCCCGGGCAGCTCGGGCCTGAATAGCTAGTCCAAAACCTGATTGGCTGTTGAGGACATATTATATGTGCCATGAGTGGGGCTTCAAACCGGATAGGTCATGACATTTTGCTCCCGATTAGACAGGCAGCGGTAGATTGACCAATCGGCTCACCTCCAAAGAGGCCGAAGAGGACTTGCAAGCTAGTCAGGCACCCTCGCCGAAGACAGAGCCTGTCGCGTTCCGGTGCGAGGTGCAATGTGTTTCCCAAAATAGCGAAACTCAGAGTTACTGTGGACAGCAAAAATGGTGTATACTACAGCAATACTGTCGAGCCTCCAGATCTGGTCCATTCAGCCTCTACCATACGTGTTACATAGCACGCTAGCAAGGACCCACTTCTGGGCGACCACAACGGACTGGTCGTACAATGAAACAATGTATCCGACGCTACTGGGCCCTTGTACCATTTCGCGCCACCAACTTGACGAATGCTCCAGCCAATTAGAGTAAAGTGAAGTGATCAGGCAGACATACGGAACGCAGTTTTGGGCAGCGAGGAATCGGTAACATCATGGTTGTGCGAGCGGTGAACGCGCAACACTCCAAGAATTCCAGATCCTCTACAGTGCTGTGCAGTACTGTAATTACAGTATACAAAAAGATAAAAACAAAGGGGGGAAGGACTCCTAAGGGGTGCTACTGGGGCAGCTGGATAGTCATCAGGTATGCTACAGTATTTTCTCGATGGAGATTTTTTGTGTATAGGTCTTCGGCTGCCAAGCTAGTCAGCTGCGTGGCCCGTTAGTATTGAATTAGTATTGACGCGTAAGGCCTCATGCCCAATCTATGCTCTTGGGATCCAAGTCCAATTTGCTAAAAATCACACGGCCAATGAACCTATTTAAAAAGTGATTATCCGGGCTGTGTGGACCTTGGCCACGACGATACTGGCTACGTTGTGATTTTAATATCATAGTCGGTAATCAATAAGCTTGTATGTAGTGGAGTCGCCCAGAATACAAGTTGATTTGCTCCAGTCTTGAGGTACGGTCTGCCGTAGGCGGACTGGAATGCAGATGGCGAGCTCCAACTTGACTGGTCAATAGTCAGACATAATGTCCGCCCAGCAGACCTTTTCCTCTGCGTATGCACTAAGGCGTGCAGAAAGAAATGCACCAAAGCCGCCTCCTACAACTCGGGTGCAGTGTCCGTGCTCCATGCATGTCGCCGGTATATGTAAACAAGTTCTCCCCGCCTTCAAGACTGCAAGAAAGAAAAACAGCGTGTTGCGTCTGACCGCGTGATCATCAAGACTCAAGACCCACCATGACGTTGACGCTCTCGCATTTGAAGGGCGTAAAATTTGACTTGACGTTGAAATGGGTGGCATCAATCCCATCAGTCTATCTATGACCACTGCGCCGAAACTCTGTTCTGGCTCGTGGGCCCTGCAGGAACCGGCAAGTCCACCATCGCACGCACTATCGCTGGCTCCTTCCACAGCAAGAACCGACTAGCTGCTGGCTACTTCTTCAAGAGAGGGGAGCAAGGCCGGAATGACACCACTTGTCTGTTTCCCCCTCCTTCAACTGCCGTCTTCAACAAAGTCTTCACAGTCTTGATAAAGAGGCAGTAGAAAAGAAGGGCCTTGACTTCCAATTTAATGAGCTTCTTTGGCTCCCCATGGCAAATTGTACCGACACAAGCCAGCTGCCGAGGGTGATCGTCAGATGAATCAAGACTTGGACTCGTTCAACGTTCAGTACCCTGGCCGCTTACAATGTCTTCGCTACAGCAGCCAACTCGGACA
>NW_026517144.1:0-4517 GCF_026229845.1 Diaporthe amygdali
TATTATAAAATAATATAGCTATTATTTAAAAAGTTTATTTATTTTATATAATAATAGAAAAAAATAAATAATTTAAAATAGATTTTAAAAGAGTATTAGAAATATTTAAAGCTATTTTAAGCAATACTTAATACTAGATTATTTAAGTATAATTAATAGGATTATAAAATACTTTTAAAAAAAAAAAGTTATTTTAAGTTTTATAAAATCTATAACCTTAATAAAAAATAGCTTAAAGTATTGTAAGAATATTTTAATAATAATTTAAAAAAGGGATATATTTAACTATTTATATTACTTATAAGCTATTTTATCCTTTTTATATTTAAGAAAAATAAAAAGCTATACTTTTATATAAACTATTAATAGTTTAATAAAATTATAATTAAAAATTAGTATTCCTTTTTACTTATTAAGAAATTATATAATAAATTTTAAAAAGTATAATAGTTTATAGTATTAGATTTTAAAAATATTTATAACTTTATTAAAATAAAATATAAAGAAAAATAGAAAACTGTTTTTAGAATAAAGTATAGTTATTTTAAATATTTAATTATACTTTTTAGCTTTATTAATATGTTTACCTCTTTTTAAGCAATAATTAATAATATTTTATAGAAATACCTTAACTACTTTATAATAGTTTATTTAAATAATATTTTAATTTTTTTAAAAATGTTTAAGCAATATAAGTAGTATATATATTAAGTTTTTTAAACTTTTTAAAATGCTAAACTTTTAATAAAACTAGAAAAGAGTTACTTTTATATATAAAAAGTTAACTTTTTTAGATATATAATTTAATTAGGAGAAATTAGAATATAAGCTTTTAAAATTGTAGTAATTAAGAATTAGCTAACTTTAATTAATATTAAGAAAATTAGGGGCTTTTAAGGTTATATTAACTTTTATTAATAATATATTAAGAATTATAAAAAGTTATTTATATTATTAACTAATTTTATTAAAAAGAATTAATTTTTTAAATAAGGAAAAAAAAAATAGAATGTATTTAATAAAATTAAGGAATAAGTTTTTTTAAAACCTATATTTATAAAAGTAAACTTTAAGAAGGTTTATAATATAAGTATTAATGTTTTAGACTTTATTATTAAAAGAGAACTAGAATAATATGATAAATAAAGATAATTTTATTTTATTATATTTTTTTTATAAAAACTTAATAAATTTAAATTAAACTATTTAATATATAATAAAGAATTAATAGTAATTATTAAAGTATTTAAAAAATAGGAATACTATTTAATTAAAGTAAAATATTAAGTATAAATATTTATAAATTATAAAAACTTAATATATTTTATAATTATTAAAGAATTTAATAAGTAGTAAATTTAATAATTAAAATACTTTTTATAGTTTAATGTTAAAATTATATATTAAAAGGGATTTAAAAATAAAAAAGTAGATGCTTTTAGTAAATAGTTGGATTATTAGTAAAAGGTTTTATTTAAAACCTATATAGTATTTTATAAAAACTTAGATAAAAGCTTAAGTATAGGGTGCTTAAAAGGGCGGTTTGCTGTAAATTAATTAAAAAATAACTTACTAAAGTAATAAATTATAGTAGCTTATTAAGTATAGTTTGCTATAAACTAACTTAATTAGGTAAAATAAAGCTATAAAGATATTTTAGGTAATAAAAAAAAATAGCTATAGGATATAAATAAAACTTTATTTTATAAGGGAAAATACTACCTTTTAGTAGCTTTTTAAAAAAAAGTTATTAAAAAACTTTATAAAGTATTAGTATATAGCTATTAAAGTATTTAAGCTATATATTTAAGGCTAAAATAATACTAAAACTTTTTTAATATAAGATAAAAAGTAGCTTAAATTATTAATAAATATAACTTTTATAATAAAAGTAAGCCTGTAAAATATAAGCTATATAGGTTATTATAATTATTATTAATACTAGATAAATTATAAAAATTAATTAGCTTAAACTTTATTATTAAGCTTTCCCTATTTAAAAAACTAATAATAAAAGTTAGCTATAATAGTATCCTAGTTATAGTGGATAAATTTATAAAGTATATATACTTTATATCTTATAAAAAAGCTAGTATAGTAAAAAAACTTACTTATATATTTTTTAAAATAATTGTTAGCTAATATAGATTATTAGATAAAATTATATTTAACTAAGATAAACTATTTATATTAAACTTTTAATTCTTTTTAATAAAATAATTAGGAGTTAAGTATAAACTTTTAATAATAGTATATTTATAAACGGATAGATAAATAGAATAATTTAACTAAATATTAAAATAATATATATACTGTTATATTAACTATTAGCAGAATAATTAGGTACTATTACTATTATTAGCATAATTTATATATAATAGTATAAATATATATATTACTAATATTTTGTTATTCTATACTAACTATAGATTTAATTTGGATATTTATTAATACTTAATTTTTAGTATAAAAGCATTATAGGTTACTAACTATATAAAATAAATTAAAAATATTTATAGAAAAATTATAGTAAACTTAAAATTTATCTAAAAATATATAGCAAAATAGGTAAACTAATAAAGGTTAAAGGGACTAACTTTTAAAAGGGGAAATATAGTTTACCTATTTTATAAAAAATAAATTAAAATTAAATAACTTAGCAATAAACTTAACTTTAAAAAAATTAAACTATTTAAAGTTAAAAAAAAAATATTAAAAATAAACTATAAACTTGTACTATTAAAAGGAATAAAAATTTACTTGGTTTTTTATATTTTTATATTAGAACTTATATTAGCTAATATAATGCTAACTATTAATATTAAGCTTAATAACTATAAACTAAAATATAAGGTAAAATATATTTTAAACTATTAAATATATAAGAGAATAATAAAATATTTAGTTAAGTAAAAGAATTATAGCAATAAAGATAATTTATAGGAACCTATTTAGAATTTAGTAAACTATTAAAAAGTATTTTAGGCATACTATTAAATAACTAGTTAGAAAAATTTATATTAGTAGATTTTATTATAAAACCCTAATTTATAATGCTAAAACCTTTATTTTATTAAATGTTAAGAATAGCTTTAAACTTTTTAGCTATAACTTAGTTAATAGCTTTAGTATAATTAGCCTTTTTAAATATATTTAAAACAGCTAAACTTTTATTTACTAAACTAGCTTTATAATAGATTAAAGATTCCTTTTAATAATGTAAATAATTTAAATAGGCTATTGCCTTATTTATTTAATAATAAGCCTTATATAAGGCTTTTTAGGCTTTAAGCTTTTAAAAATATAACTTTTTTTTTTTTGTAATAACCTGAAATATTAAAGGAATGGTTAAAAAAAAGAAAACGGAAAAATAAGGAAAACTAGGACTTATAAGTACTTATTAGCACTTTAAAGCTATTATATCTTTTACCTTGCTTAATATAAGCAAAATAATAGGAAATACCTTTTATTATTTAATAAAACTACCCCTTTATAAAATAAAATAAATAAGGTATAATTTTAAAGCCTAATAACTTAATAAATGTAAATAGTTAATTATGCTAATTTGATTTTTTAAAATATAGTTTCTTTATATATAATAATATAATTATTAGCAGAATAAATATAATAAATATATAGAAAGAAATAAAAGAGAAAAGAATTTATTTAGGTTTTTTAGGGATAAAGAAGTAATAAAGGAGGGAAATAATATTATAAATATAATAGGAATAGAATTAGGGGAGTATTATTAGTTTTTTAAAGGTATAAATAAACCCTATAAGTTAGTAGGGCAGGCTTAAAAGGATTTGCTATATAATAGAAGTAGGTTATATAATAGAGTAAAAGGATAATTAAGATAATTAAAGCGATACTTTATTTTAGATAATCTAAATAATTTAATGTTTTTGCTGCTTTAGGTAAGCGATGTTTTAAGTAAGCTGTTAAAAGTAATGCTTTTATTGCTTTAGCTAAAGAGATAGATTATATAGATTACGCTTATTACTAGTAAATAGTATTAGTTTAAAATAGCTTTTTAATAGTTAATTTAAGTATTTATTTAGAATAGTTATAAAGCTTTTAATTTACTATTGTTATATATTGCTTAGAATATTACTATTTTGAATGTTTCCTAAATATAAACCTGTTTATTAGGTTTATTAGTTAGAAACTAGCTGTAATTGTTATATTTATTATTTAAAATATTAAAAAGTTATTAATTAAATTTTTTTTAAAAGCTTTAAATATAAATATTCTTTTATTTATTTATAATAAATTAATAAATAATAATTAATTAATTTTTTAAAAAGTTTAAAAAATACTTATAATTAATTATAATAAATATATATTTAAATAAATATTAATATTTTAAATTATATATTATATTTAAATATATAATTTAATTATTAAAAATATTTATTAAAAATAAATAAATAAATAAAAAAATAAATAAATAAATAAATAAATAAATAAATAAATAAATAAATAAATAAATAAATAAATAAATAAATAAATAAATA
>NW_026517145.1:0-4454 GCF_026229845.1 Diaporthe amygdali
TGATTGTTTATCGAGTATCGGCTATAGGACGCGCGAGTATCTAAAAAGCGTGCTGCGGCCCGTGGGTTTAGCGATACACAGGTGTTGCTCGCTACGTTTTTTGCAATGAGCTTTCCAGCATGTTGTGGCCCGACTAGCGACGCAACGTTCTCGTTGCATCGATCCGTCAATGGTGATGTGTTCCGTTCCAGTCCCAGCCGTCGGGTCGAAGCCGAGTTCCTCTTTATCCAGAGAAAGCCGGGGACTGTAAACACAAACCGCGACCCATCCTCGATGCGAGTCCCCCGAGTCGATCAAACTCCCACACTCTCAGACGAGATCCGAATATGGTGAAACCCAAGAGGGAAGTCCATCTTAAGCATTATACCAAGCACATCCTGATAGACAGGCGTGGTAATGTGTCTATATGGCAATGTCCTCGTGATTATGTTGCCGCAGGGGCTCTTCGTTAACCACACCTGGTAAAATGACAGCTCAGCCCCAGGCTCTAACTTATAGATTCACACCAATCCATTACATGATTCCGAGTGGATCGCCTCACGGATGACTGTCATGTAGCTACAGTTCGCCACACGAATGAGCTTGAAAGTACAAGGACCGTATTTGGTCTTTTGCACCCACGATTCCCAGTTCCTACGTGATGACAATGTCGACATCCTTGATGGATGCATCAGATGCAGTACCTAGAGGCTCGGACGCCCAATCGAGTTGCGACACGGCGGCCTGGTATCAAGCGCTGCCAGATAGATCGGGGTTTATGGTAATCAAGGGGCTCTGGTGATGGCTAGAAATCGATTTCTCGGGAACGCCGTGCAATCGATGTTGTCTGCGAAGCATGGACGAGGGTTCGAACAATACTACCTCTTCATCATTGATCACACAGGCGATGGCTGCTTGGCGGCGGCAATCACATGGGCTACGTTGTTACGCGACATAAAGGCATACTCAAGAATTTCCAAAATCAAGCCATGCAATTAATAGCTTTTTCTAGGTCGTCATTCGTATGCAAGACTTTTAATGCGCAGTGCTGACTGAATCGTTGCACACACTCGGTCTTCTTCTCAGACAGAAGGAGATACATAGGAGCAGGGACTTGGTGGGCGAGACCCAATGGTTCGAGACAAGTTAAGAACGACAAGGTTCGCGAGTAAGAATGAGGTACAAAAATACACCACATTGCGTAACATATTGACGTGGTCTTCGATTCCTCATCTCTTTCAACATAATTGGGATGTCATACCTCTTCCTTGGGCATCCTTTCAACGTACGCATCTGCTGACGAAGCAGGACCACTACCTCCCACTTTTGGGTTCCTAGGACACTGGGTGGCTGTTATAACCCCCTTCGGCAAGTATAAATCCCATGGAACTGTCACACTTATTCTGACTGTTTCCGTGCATGTTCAAGTCATATATCCTCCTTCACAATCCTGGACAAGCATCTTCACGTCTCCAGCCACACAAAACGACATGGGAATCGCTACAATCTAAGCCGAACACCAGAATGTTTGCACCATCAGGAACACCTCGGCGGGTTCGGCAACGTCGAAGCTTTCAACCCGCAACCACGGCATCGGGTTTGGTAACAACTGAGAAAATCAAAAGCCCTCGTCAGTCGCCATTTGCCTTTCCCGTTTTGCCTGAGGGTAATGGGATTAGTAAACACCCACCAGTCGCAGATACCAAATACAGGAAAGGCTTAATCGACATTGTGAATTCTGCGAGGACTCAGCTTGACATATTGACGGTTACTACGGCATCTTTGATTCAAAGATCGTTGTCAAAGCCTGATATCAAAATTTCCGAACACGATGTCACTGAAGCCTTGGCAACGTATGATGAAGCGGTTCGGTGTCTGAGCGGAATGGTAGAAGACCTTCTTTCGAGGCTAGGAGAAAGTATACCGAGCAGCGACACGACAAGACCGCAAATGCACGTGGAAGCGCAAGCCAGTATACCTTCTGCTCCACCGTCTCGCACTGGATTCAGTTCTAGCAGGCGAATGGATCAAGATACTGTTGTGCGGTTGGACAAGGACAAAGACGACACCCTACTGCAGAGCGCTCAGGCGAATCTCCGCAGAGATACAACTTCACCCATTGGTTCTACAGTCGCCGGTTCTGATTCAGATTGCGACTCAGAACCATGCTTCGAGTCTGATGTGGAGTCAGGAAGTGACTCTGATTCTGCCTCCAGCGATGAATCTGTACAGGATCCGGCCGAGGATGACCGTTGTACCGATAGGGATTTCTATAACCAACTTATCACACGCTACGAGCATGAAGGACCGACAATGGCCAACCGGGGCGACGTGGCCCGCAGTATGATACGCTCGGCAGCAAAGAACTGGGACAAGTAGGCTCCCATCCACGACATGTTCACAATTAGCTAAGCAGCCTCCTAGGTTCTGCACTTCCATCGAGCGCCAACCGGCGGACGCGACGCTCAAGCAGTGCTCCGCTCCCATATTCAAATCCTATCTGCACTGGATCTGCAAGCACTCAAGAATCAAGAAGGAATCATCAATTACGACGTACTGGAAAGTCCTTAGCATGTACTATTGCGATGAAACAAAACAGTGGATGGAAAACGCAGTCTTATACGATATTGGGAATGTAAGTCTCGTGTTCCGTGCCTTGTCTACCGGGGAAAGCTAGCTGACAATCGTCTCAAGTGGATCACGGCTGAGCTAGCGCCCGAGTTCAGTCTAGATAACTCGACAAAGATCAAGTCCGGCCTCTATGTCACAGATCTGGACCTCATACTGCACCACCATTGGGTTCTCGATGAGCACCTGTACCCACATGAGCGAGTCCGGACAAACCTGGCAGCTATTCTGGTCCTGGCTGGTGCGACTTCAACACGACCCGGTGCCCTCATAGAGAACCTGCGCTACAGAGACGTCAAATTTCAAGTCTTCAAGCCCCTCCCAGGCAGTAAGCGAGCGCGTCTTGGTATGGTTGTGACCCTGACCAAGACGAAGAGAAGTAGTGGCAGATCACGGCGCAAGGAATACGGATTCCACGAAGAGCCCACCCTCCTGCACGACCCTGTCTTGTACATGCTGAGCCTGGCCTTCGCCGACGGGGCTTTTCTGAACGATTTACAGGCGCCCGAGGAGATATATGAGCTCAAAGTGCCGGGCAATGCGGACCGAGTGGTACTTCCGTGGAAGCCTGAATGGCTCGACAGACCGGTGTTCCGAGCTGTGCAGGGCCGCGGGAACAGCGCGAAGGTGGCCCTCGACAAGGCTTTTCAGTATCAAAAGGCTCGTGCATCCCTGATACGTCTCGGCCGGGCACTAGGATTTGAGAAGCAGCTTGAGTGGTACGATCTCCGCCGGGGTTCCGGCAAGAAGTTAAATGGTACGTGGGTCCTTTATTCCTTGCTGACTCCTACTGACATTGCGTCAGAGGCGCTCACTCCGGAAGAACGTAACCACAGCATGGGGCATTCTGTGGGGGATTCATCGACGTACCAGCGCTTCTATATGCCCGACTATAACGAAGTCGACTTCCAAGAGATCGTGTTCGGCAGTGAGCCGCAGCGCGATCTGATACACCTGATGGGCAGGCTCCTCCGCCACGGAGATGCCCCAACGAGCCTTAGCAAGGAGCAGAAAGCGGAGGTCGACAGTGATCCAAAGCTAAGAAGTCTTCGCCGAAAACGGGAATCAGTCGTAGCCCTGATGAAGCGGAAAGGATGGACGATCAAGAAGCTGAAGGCAACAGTCAGTACAACGCGGCGCAGTGATGCTCGCGGGGAGTACAAGACATATGACGAGTACCAACGATATAATAAGAAGATACACAGCTTGAGGCAAAATCTTCAAGCCCGGCGACTGGCCCGTGCCATTCGAGAGTTCCACGGTTCGATACACGGCCAGGAGATCAGTCGGCAACTCAAAGGCGTTCAGCCGTCGGAATACCTCGCCCCGCCGAACTTGCGCTATCAGCTCCCGGCGCGGGGTGTGGTGGCCAAGCTTTTCTCAAAGGTCGTCGACTCCTCGAACGGCGAAGAGATCTTCCTCCTGCGGATGAGACTAGTCAGGGAGCTTGCACTGCTAAGTAATCAAAGCGAGTCTCCCCCTGGCCGTAAGTCAGGCAGTGTTCGCCAGTCGCAACTGTCCCGTCGCCCGGTAGCTCTCAGCAAGGAGAATACTGCAAGCTCGCCTGGGCCGGATACAACGGCCAACGTGACCATTAAAAAGAGCGACGTACTTGGAGTTGCTACTCTTGCCTGCCCCCTGTGCCGAGTTCAAGAGAACTATGAGGACCTCCTCGGGCATATGAGGGCCGTGCATGGCCGAGAGGAGTCGGTTGTATTCAGATGTCCACATGACAGGTGCTCAGGAATAGTTGGAGGTGTCAAATATTTCTTGGATCATTGCGAACGCCAGCATTCAGGCTGAATCCTGTGCCTCTGGTAGAGGAACCTGGGAACGCCAGACTCATA
>NW_026517146.1:0-4306 GCF_026229845.1 Diaporthe amygdali
AATCTTGACGCCTGGCTGAGGTAGCATGCCGACCTTGACAAGACCGAATCTGTGAGTGCACGGATCACTTGTGACCCTCATTTCGAATCTGATCTGTGTATAGTACCCATGTCTGGAGGCCTTGCCTTGGAACAGTAATTCGCCTGGTCCGCGAACTATTTACAGTGACAACAACACGGGCGACGACATCGGATTCAGGGATTTGGGGTCGAGGATGGATGGCGGGCTACTACGCGTTGGCTGGTATGGTAAGTCCACCCCAGGGCGGATAATCCCACTCCAAGGGGATGATACCACATGGGCTCATGGCTGTTATGTACCATCATCTCGATATACTAATTATGTTCAATGCTGGCGAAGCCGCCTGGGGAGATGTAACCGTCTGCAGGAGGTGGTGTGAATGGCCACGTAGATTTTGTCGCTGGGGTAACGCTGGTTGTTCGAGGCAACGCGCGTCACGACAGCCATCGATAGAGGAATAATATACAGGAACAGCATTTGCAATAAATGCAAGGCCATCATTTAGTCTCCCATCGCCAGCCAGTATAGGCGATGGCAAGCTTGTGACAAACAACTATACTGAACTTTTTTCGCGTCTTTATCTCGATTGCCGGAACGGAGTAGAACATGCATGTCCACGCACTTCGGTTGGACAGCTCAAGCCGGACTGCGAGCCGTTCCCTTGACGCTCTGGCCGCTAATGCACGGCATCGGTCAAAGGGCACCTACGCACCTCCACAAGCATGAATATGTACGCTAATGCGAGGTTCAATTTTGTGCTCTACGATACGCTACATCGTTCGCTGTGTCTGGGACGAAACACTGCAGTGGCACAATCAAGGAGGCAGTGACGTTTTGCAGACTGGGCGAGGCTGTTGTGCACCAAATGACCCTGGATGATCAGGGGACACAGGACTCCATGGGAACTTTTGCGGAGGCTGCAAAGCTTAAGGGAAAACTAATGCACGTGTATCCGAAGGCGTTTGCGAATATTCGCAAGCTCCAACTTTGGTTTGTCGATCGACACGACACCCTGACCAGCTCTTTGATGATACGCGACATTTCACCAGGAAGTGAGTAAAAGAGTGCGACACAGTCTTCAGCGCCTGGTTCCAGGCTAGCACAGACATGAATCCCACCCTAGAATTACGCCCCCATAGCTAAGCAGGGGTTGCATTCTGTCTTGTAGGGCGTGCCTTCAACCCATGACTTTGAATATCGCATTATTCTTGCTCCTTGCTCCTTCTGTGGTATGGTTCAGGCCGACACTTCACCGCTACTCATGACATGATCCCAAACAGAGCGGCAGCATTGTCGAAACCGTATTGGTGCACAAAATTTTGCATTTTCTTGCTGTTGGCACACACCATTCTCCCTCTGCAGTCTATATAACTAGATTGTGAGGTCGCGCTCGCACTTACGCAGCCTTACTTCCTGACAAGCCAGGGATTCATCTACCGAACGGACTGTGATATCCTTTGACAACTCCGCCTTACGGGCCTTTTCAATAAAAATAGTTGTCAGCTCGCTCTTCTCCAGATTGTAGACGGGCTAGTGGCAACATGAAGTTCCCGGAGCATGAGTTCCCCCCTGAGGAGCTAGTAACGGATCAGCTTGAGACCTCTTCCCTGGATGATCGGTCCTATCACGTGATCCGCCTTCCCAACCAGCTTGAGGCCCTCCTGATTCACGATGGCGATGCCGATAAGGCCAGCGCTGCCATAAATGTTAATGTTGGAAATTTCAGCGACAAGGTAGACATGCCTGGTCTGGCACACGCCGTTGAACATGTGAGAATGCTTTCCATGTCCGTTCATCAACCCATCGAGACGAGCGCCATGCTAATCCCTCCCCACAAAGGTCTTGTTGATGGGCACAAAGAAGTATCCCGAGGAAAACGCTTATACGAAGTATATATCGTCCCACTCTGGCCAGTACAACGCGTCTACTACCTCGACATCTACCATGTTCTACTTCAACATAGCTGGTCTGCCAAGTGACGGCAGTGAGCCTTCGGCGAACAACCCTTCCCCATTGAAAGGAGCTCTTGATCATCTTGCTCAGTTCTTCATCCAGCCGATATTCCTCGAATCCACTATAGACCGGGAACTCATGGCAGTGGACTCTGAGGACAAGAGGAACCTGCAGCACGATGAGGACCGCCTTGAGAAACTCTCCCAATCCCTGTCGAATCCTGATCATCCTTACTTTCATTCTGCCACAGGCAACCTGAAGGTCCTCAAGAGCGCCCCCGAGGCACGGGGTGTCAACGTCAGGCAGGAGTTTATTAGGTTTTATGAGATGCATTACTCTGCTAATCGAATGAAACTCGTTGTTCTGGGCCGGGAGCCACTGGACGTCCTCCGGTCGTGGGTGACGGAGTACTTCACGGATGTCCAGGACAAGAAACTCAAGCCCAACCGCTGGAATACTATACCATTAGGGCCCGAATACTTACAATTGAGGATTTTCGCAAAGCCAGTCAAGAATTCGAAGTCTCTGTTCGTTTATTTTCCATTCATGGACGAAGAGGAGCTTTTTGAATCACGTCCGAGCTTGTATATAACCCATCTCATTGGACACGAAGGCCCCGGGAGTATCATGTCGCATATCAAATCAAAAGGCTGGGCCAATAGCCTTTGCGCTATATTCCAACCAGTGTGTCCCGGTTCGCCCGCTGTTATCAAGCTCGAAGTAGAGCTGACGGAAGACGGCCTGCGGAATCACGAGGAGATCGTAAAGATCCTTTTTCAGTACCTTGCTCTTCTGCGAGAGGCGCCGCCGCAAGAATGGGTATTCGACGAGCTGAGAAGCATGGCCGATGTGAACTTCAGGTTCGAGGAAAAGACACCCGTGATGAACTTTACGAAGAATCTCAGCTCCGTCATGCAACGTCCTCTGCCCCGAGAATGGCTTCTGAGCGGCTTAATTCGGCTGAGAAAGTTCGAGCCCGAGCTTATCCGGCAAGGAATAGACTACCTACGACCTGAAAACCTGAGGATGTTTATCATTTCTCGTCCCACTCTCCAGCAGTGTGACAAGAAGGAGGAGTGGTATGGGACTGAGTACAAGTGCGAGAAGATTTCGAGCGACTTCATGGAGGAACTCAAGCAGGTCGCTTCCTGCAGCCCCGCGGAGCGCGTCTCGGCGCTGCATTTGCCCAACAAGAATCAGTTCATACCGAACAATTTCGAAGTCGAAAGGAAGGAGGTCAAAGAGCCCGCTGTGGCACCCACCATGATCAGGAACGACGGTCACGCTCGGACATGGTATAAGAAGGATGACAGATTCTGGGTTCCCAAGGCGAACCTCCTCGTCAGTTGTAGAAACCCCATCATCTTTGCATCGGCGGAAAACTATGTCAAGGCTCAGCTCTTCACAAATCTCGTCAAGGACGCGCTGGAAGAATATTCCTACGATGCGAGTCTGGCGGGCCTGCAGTATTCCGTATCTCTGGATAAACGAGGGCTTGTTATTAAGGTCGGCGGCTACAACAACAAGATTTCAGTCCTGCTGGAGCGGGTGCTCGAGACTATTCGAGGTCTAGATATTCAGGAAGATCATTTCGAAAGAATCAAGGAGTGCCTGAGCAGATCGTACCAGAACTGGGGTTTCGGGCATCCTTATGACCAGGTTGAGGAGTACACCACGTGGCTGAACACCGAGCACGACTTCCTGGTTGAGCACTACAATGATGAGCTGGACACGATCACCTGCGAGGCGACAAGGACTTTCCAAAAGGAAGTGCTGTCGCAGATGCACATGGAAGTTCTAGTGCATGGAAACTTGTACAAGGAGGACGCACTGAAGCTCACAAGTATGCTGGAGAACAAGGTTCAGACCCGTGCGCTACCAAGTTTGCAGTGGCCTATCTCGCGATCCTTGCTGTTCCCACCTGGCTCGAACTATGTCTATAGGAAGATGCTTTCAGATCCTGCCAATTTGAACCACTGCATCGAGTACTGGCTGTACATCGGGCAGAAGGATGAGCGTATGGCTCGGGCCAAGGTTGTCCTGCTGGAACAGATCCTTTATGAACCAGTGTTTAACCAACTCCGGACCAAGGAGCAGTTGGGCTACGCAGTGTTTATTGACATGAAAAACAGCGCAACGACACTAGGCTTCCGGATCCTCATCCAGAGCGAGAAGACGGCGCAGTACTTGGAGATCAGGATTGAGGAGTTCCTGAGCAAATACACCCAGACGCTGGAGGAAATGAGCGACGCAGGCTTCAAGGGACACAAGGACAGCCTGATTAACAAGTTGCTCGAGAAACTGAAAAATCTTGATGAGGAAACCAACAGTT
>NW_026517147.1:0-4269 GCF_026229845.1 Diaporthe amygdali
CAGATGTGCAACTAAGATGAGGATCATGATTGACTCCCATTTTGGTGGTCAGGAAGCTCAAACTATCTCTGGGCCTTCTTTCAGGCGGTCCTAGATAATGGCGCTCTTTGTTGCCCTGGGTTTAATCGGATCTCAAGTCTAACTCCTCTGCACCTACCACTGTGGGAGCGCTGTGATGAGATTCAGCGTACCTGGAGCATTGTCTTGCTTGCACTCTCTCACAGAGTTGATCACGGGCTCACAAAGTACGGTTTTTGAGGAAGAGCGGGGTCGGCGGTTCGCATTTCAAGGCTTCACCATACGGTGGCGGCGTTTCGCGGGAAATCAGGCTTTCCCAATCTATCGCAACTCCTGGAAGGAGTGTATGTCGTGACGCCACATCCTCACCGGCATTGCGTACTTCAACGCAAGTCTTCTTAGAGCTGGAGGGGGTGGACGTCCTAACACCAGGGTCTGGCATCAGTAAGAATCTAGAGCTGCCAGGCTGGCATCGTCTCGGAGGCTTCCAGCTGTCCCCGGAAAACTAATCAGGAAACGGGTACAGTCCATCAATACTGAGGTGGCAAACCACCCCAGGCTTAAAGGGCTGGCTATCCTTTCCCCGGCTCTGGCGGGCACGCCTTCACCTTCACCTACTATGACGGATCTCATATGCATCTGTCCTGCGCCACCAAAAGTTCCAAGGCCTTGCAAAGGTGTGTTTTATGACTAATGTATGACGTGGTCGCCAGCACAATACTAGGGACGACTGCCGCCGTACGCCCAAACAAGAAAAGATAGAGGAAGGCGCGTGGGTGTGTTAAGAGTATCTGAGATCTGTTGCCTGCTGGGATTTGGCGTTTCTTGCGACTTGCGAGTACCATGGCAAGCATGTGGAGTGTTGTCAAGGAATGAGCCAATACAATAACAAGTATATAGGAGATACGCCATTTTATGGTATCTTCCTCTAACTTTGAAGATTTTGCGGTAGATAACTGCATTCACCATTCATTGTGATTTGCCTTATCTTCCCCGGGTCAGGCTTACTACTATACCTCATCCATCATGTGATGAGGAGTTACATCCTGTCGCTCGTGTTGATCCTCGTAGAGATCTTCTTACGGGACTGCACTTCGCTTCGTCTGGTGTCTTTGGCCTTTGGGATCTTCCATATCCGGACTTTGCTCAGTTAATCGCGTGGAAAACTTGGACGAATCAACTTTTCTACATAGTATATCCTGTAAATAACAATTTTGGCGCTCGATTCCTGCCGATCATTATCGTGAAGCTTTACCACTGCCCTGCGTAAAGACTCACCGATGATTTCCATCGGCAAGTCTTATTGAAAGTCTTGTAGAACTGGATGATCGGTGCATACTAGGAAGTTTAGTAAAAGTCGACTAGGACAACGTTCTTCAAATTGCAGCGAACCAGATGTCGGGATGTGTAGCGCAGCTTCGTTGCCCACGATGATAGCGTCCTCATCACAATCCATGTCAAAACTGCACCTCGGACCTATACTGTCAACCGAAGGTTTTCTTTGTGATTCAGAAGGCCTCTGATGAGTGTAGATTTATATCTTACAGATGCTATTCTGCTCACTGTCCTGGCTTGTACTGTGTGACCCTGCCAAAGAAACCCTGCACCTCGAGCGCCCATCCTCTTAATCGTTGGATATGCTCATCAATTTCGCTACAGAACCTTGTCTTGTCTTCTTCCAACCTGCAAACACCTTATTAACGGCGCATTCAAATTCAACGTGGAAGATGCTTACTCAGTCCGAACATTCTTGACTACTGCCTCAACCTCGCAAAGCCTGCAGTCTACCTGCTTCTCCAAGGCACACATTCTTTCTTCAAGGCGGGCGATGGCTGGATCGCACCTTTCCTCGGTCACAGAATGGGCCGCAACGTTTTCTCTTTCGTAGACTCCTGTCTGTGACGCGTCATGGTTCGGAGTTTGAGTCGAGAATCCTTGCTCAAGGGTTGGATCGACAAACAATGGATCTGACCATTCCACGCCGGAGAGAGTCGCGGGGTCGAACCAATTGGCAATTTGGTCGTTAGGCAGCCACTGGCCATCCAGTTGACTGTCGTATGAGGACCATTGGAACGGATTATCTGAGTCGAAGTAATACGAATCCTGGAGCGCCACAGTGATTTCGTCTTCAGTAGGGGGATTTGACGCATGAACCATGATTCTGTCTTTAATTCAATGCCAATACTGTTGATCTCGAGCGGCAGTCTTGCACGGGCTATTTTCATGCAAGCCAGCCGCCGACAACTTATATGAGATGTCATAACCTGCCTTTTTGTTTTGGAAGGAAAACTAGAAACCAAAACAAGGCTTGTCAATCATAACTACCAGGAGCCTAATTCTGGAACAAGGCGCAGGCTGTGGGAGACCTCAAGCCGGCCCGCAAGACCTACTTTGGGACTTTGGTATCGCAGCTAGGGCTCTGCACATAGCCACACCTGGAATTCAGTAACCTCATTTTCCAAAAACAATGTCATACCGCCAACCTTCCCAACAATGTCATAAAAATAAACTCCTGGGGTCTTGTGGAGGGTTATATGGCAGGCTGCAACCAGATACTGTGGCTCAAGCTAGCCGGCATTGATGGGAGATAGAAGTCCTGAAAGTGCATACTCATTTCGAGTACGAGTAAAGGAGAGATAGATCTACGGGAGATCATGTAGCCAAAATTGAAATTGGCTTCAAGTGTGCTGTATGAACAAGGCAAAGTTACCCCATGCCTCCCTTCCGAGTGCGGTCCCGAAAGGAGGGATTAATTCCAGGGCAGTGCGCTGTTCTCGGCTTTTCGAATTAATAACCCCAAAATAGCACGCTTCCGTTGTGCATCAGACCTAGAGCCCATACCACCACTCTGCCGGGACGGGAATCTATCATAGGGCTTTGGCAGCGCCTCTCCCAAACAGCCCCTGAGCCTCTCCAGAACCAAATCATTTTACCATGTGATTACAAACTTATGTTTTTCATACAGCACCTCCGTGCAGTACAGTACAGTACAATTCAGTATAGTACAGTATCAGCATTTGTTTTTCCTGCAATCAACCCTTGAATACGGTTACTGTACGGACCCGCAATCTCGGCAGAAACGAATTTCGTTAGATCCGTCACTCACGACAATGTGTAACTCAGGATTTCGAATCAACGGTCAGAGAACATACGAGCAGGCCTGTTCAACTAGACCACCAATGAAAACGCGTATCGTAAAATTTAGCAAATGTGGGTGCTTCGTTGCATGATTGGTCGGACCAAAGGACTCGCTCAATTGGAGGGTCTTGCCTTAACATTTCAACTTTTGGAGCTCCTACGCCACACTTCCGCCCATGCATTGCCTTTCCACTAGCTGTCCCATCAGCAAATGAATCGGATTCAAACAGCTGCTACGCTGCAGCCATTGATCGCCTGCCTGATCCTCATTGGCCCGATCAGATTGGGACGCATTATAGACTGGCGGTAAGGAGTTGTATGAAATGAAATCCAGTCGGTGGTCAATGTGGGAATACTGGAAGTCGCCGTAGATCCTTTCGACGTTACTTTCTCTGGCTCGACCTCTTGCACATAATGAAGATTTCGCCAGCACTGCAGAGATCTCGGTTGCCAGGAGATTCGCTCCGTTGTGCATTGACTTTCGCGCTGCACGCACAACCAATCATGTTGTAGTGGGGTCACCAAGGCTCCTTGAAACGCTTGGTTCTAATGTAGCTGTGCCGCTTTTCCCGCAATGTTTCTACCGAGACTGATGGGTTTACTGCACAAACGTGTCACACTTTGCAATTTCCTTGATTTCACACTGAAAAGTCATTGACTTCTAGAACAAATACTGTAGTAGGCTTAGGTTCGGAACATGTCTTTCATGGCCCCAGTCCTGGGCCTGGCCACAGAGCAGGGGGCTCGTTTGGACTCTTGGCTTCTAAGCGGCACGCTGGCCAATCACGCGAGATCATGCCGCTGACTTGCTGGTAGTGCAGCAGTGGGCCCTTACTACGGCGTGGCGGATTGACCTCCTTTTGAGCCGTCAACGAATTAAGGCTGTTAGTCTCCGCGCTCATCGTCGGATAGCACTCCGCTTGCCACAGCGATTGCTTAGTCCAGTTCAATCCGCGATTGGACGGAATTATGGGCAACAGAATGCAGCCACTAAATGTCACCCACGAAGTATTTGCGACGGTTGCTTTTAATTAACCTCGAAAAGGCAGAGGCGTTTCTCAGGCAGGACCATCCAATTGAATTACAGCCTTGCTCTGGCCAACCATATCATAA
>NW_026517148.1:0-70 GCF_026229845.1 Diaporthe amygdali
CCCCCCCCCCCCCCCCCCCCCCCCCCCCCCCCCCCCCCATCCCACCCCCCCCCCCCCCCCCGCGATTCGG
>NW_026517148.1:107-4023 GCF_026229845.1 Diaporthe amygdali
TGTTACGGTTACGCTGATGTAGCTAACCTTAACCCCTCGGTACTCAGCCCTCCAAGGGGGGGCTGGGCTTTTTTTCCTAGTCCCGGCTTCTAGGCTAAGTCTTCATAAATACCGCTAGCTCCTCCTGTAAGATAGCTATGTTCATTCTAGCGATTCCTTCTTCCTCGCTTAAGTATTCGCAGTATGTCCCCTTATCCCTCAGTTCTTCTGTGTAGTCTCCTACTCATGTGAACGGCTTTCTGGGGCAGTATCTATGTGTTCTTAGGTCCTTTGCTAGTTCGTTTAGACTATATGAGCTTCCTCCCAATATATCATATATTTTCCCTTTCATATATCTGAACCCGTCTGTTGGTTCTGCTTTTCATATGGATTTGATTATTATTCGTATCTTGTCTCATAGGTCCAGCTTCACCTCCTGTGATCGTATATATGAATTTCTTCTTACATTTCAATATCAGTTTTCCACATACTTCTTCGAGCTATATCTTACTCCCAGCTGCTGCAACCACTTCAGTAGTTTTACGGCTGTTTTTCAGTTTCATTCTTCGAAGCTAAATATAGATTCTTTATATCTTATCTTCTGTCTTTCCAGGTCCAATTCAAGACCCAAAAAATTAAAGACTCCATTCACTAATCTACTCTTTTCGGGTGCAATTTCTGCCCCCACCTTTCCAATCCTGTCGAAGAATTTCATGTCCAATTTATCGTGACTCATGATCACTCCGTCATCCGCATACATTATCAGTCCTTTCGGCGCTGCTATGTTACTAATGGCTAATGTACTTAGTATGGGTGATAAAGGCGAACCTTGTGGTAACCCAGACCTTTCTATTAGTGGCTTTCACTTTCTGTTTGATATAAGATGTCCTCTATACTTCAGTTCTTCCTCGATTTCTAGTTTATTTGATCATCGGTACACTGTTTCGTGTTGTATTCGATATATCTCATTGGCTAAAAATTCCGATTTCTCTGCTAGTTTCTTTCTTACTCAACTAGGTGATACTCTATTAAATCAACTTCTTAGGTCAAATTCATATATTGTGTTCATACCCAGTTCATAATAGTTACAGCATACATTCAGGATGGCTGTATGTATTCCTCTTTGTGGCATAAATCCGTGATGTGTGTCCTCCAAGTCTCTTCCAAAAAGAGTTATTGCCATGTCTTGGAAGGCTTTCCCTATCATTTTTGAGCATACGTCCGGAGCCCCTATCGGCCTCTTTTTTCCGTTCGGTTTCGTAATGTAAAATCTTTCTAGATACATCTTTATGTCTCACTTTCGGAGGTTTCTTATACATCGGTTAATTTCGATCCTTACTTCACTCCCTGACATCTTTCAGTATCAATCTCTATTTGCTCTGTTGAACAATGTTAACTGGTAGCTTTCCGATGATTTTAACAGTAGCATTCAGAGGAGAATTGCCCCTTCGTTGTTTCCACTTTCCAGAGCCTTCTTTATCCTGCTTTCTTGGTGTTTCAGGTATCTATTCATACGTTTATTTCTAACTAACTCAGGGTCCGAGATTCTTTTTCATGCTGGTAAATGCCCCAACACTCTAGGCTCAGTTGTTTTTCCATACAACCGCCCAAACTCCGTGAACGTGGTATCATCATATCATTTGTAGAGGTATTCCATTGAGTTAAAAAAATTCTTCGTCTTATTAGTGGGAAATGAAGATCCAGATTCCCCTCTATAGGAGTGGGACAAGATCAACGCCGCGCTGCCGCTGTCGCCCAGTTTATGGACCTGGTTGTCCTACCGTCGTTACCTCTCGATTTCAATTCTAGGCCTTGATCCCTCCCTCCTTTATTCTCAAGTGGTCCTGCGTTCCGACTTCGATCCACTCCTCTTAATCTTGCTAGAGGTGTAAATTCACCTCGAGCAAGTTTCTAAGTTTGGAGTTTCTTGGTGTATCCTTAAACACAGCGGATCATGTATGGCGATCCATTTAAGGTTTACATACATGAAATTCACCGAGCAAACTAATCTAATGTGTCTAAAAGACACACAATCTAATTCTCATTAGATTAGTTTGTGAGGTGAATTTCATGTATGTAAACCTTAAATGGATCGCCATACATGATCCGCTGTGTTTAAGGATACACCAAGAAACTCCAAACTTAGAAACTTGCTCGAGGTGAATTTACACCTCTAGCAAGATTAAGAGGAGTGGATCGAAGTCGGAACGCAGGACCACTTGAGAATAAAGGAGGGAGGGATCAAGGCCTAGAATTGAAATCGAGAGGTAACGACGGTAGGACAACCAGGTCCATAAACTGGGCGACAGCGGCAGCGCGGCGTTGATCTTGTCCCACTCCTATAGAGGGGAATCTGGATCTTCATTTCCCACTAATAAGACGAAGAATTTTTTTAACTCAATGGAATACCTCTACAAATGATATGATGATACCACGTTCACGGAGTTTGGGCGGTTGTATGGAAAAACAACTGAGCCTAGAGTGTTGGGGCATTTACCAGCATGAAAAAGAATCTCGGACCCTGAGTTAGTTAGAAATAAACGTATGAATAGATACCTGAAACACCAAGAAAGCAGGATAAAGAAGGCTCTGGAAAGTGGAAACAACGAAGGGGCAATTCTCCTCTGAATGCTACTGTTAAAATCATCGGAAAGCTACCAGTTAACATTGTTCAACAGAGCAAATAGAGATTGATACTGAAAGATGTCAGGGAGTGAAGTAAGGATCGAAATTAACCGATGTATAAGAAACCTCCGAAAGTGAGACATAAAGATGTATCTAGAAAGATTTTACATTACGAAACCGAACGGAAAAAAGAGGCCGATAGGGGCTCCGGACGTATGCTCAAAAATGATAGGGAAAGCCTTCCAAGACATGGCAATAACTCTTTTTGGAAGAGACTTGGAGGACACACATCACGGATTTATGCCACAAAGAGGAATACATACAGCCATCCTGAATGTATGCTGTAACTATTATGAACTGGGTATGAACACAATATATGAATTTGACCTAAGAAGTTGATTTAATAGAGTATCACCTAGTTGAGTAAGAAAGAAACTAGCAGAGAAATCGGAATTTTTAGCCAATGAGATATATCGAATACAACACGAAACAGTGTACCGATGATCAAATAAACTAGAAATCGAGGAAGAACTGAAGTATAGAGGACATCTTATATCAAACAGAAAGTGAAAGCCACTAATAGAAAGGTCTGGGTTACCACAAGGTTCGCCTTTATCACCCATACTAAGTACATTAGCCATTAGTAACATAGCAGCGCCGAAAGGACTGATAATGTATGCGGATGACGGAGTGATCATGAGTCACGATAAATTGGACATGAAATTCTTCGACAGGATTGGAAAGGTGGGGGCAGAAATTGCACCCGAAAAGAGTAGATTAGTGAATGGAGTCTTTAATTTTTTGGGTCTTGAATTGGACCTGGAAAGACAGAAGATAAGATATAAAGAATCTATATTTAGCTTCGAAGAATGAAACTGAAAAACAGCCGTAAAACTACTGAAGTGGTTGCAGCAGCTGGGAGTAAGATATAGCTCGAAGAAGTATGTGGAAAACTGATATTGAAATGTAAGAAGAAATTCATATATACGATCACAGGAGGTGAAGCTGGACCTATGAGACAAGATACGAATAATAATCAAATCCATATGAAAAGCAGAACCAACAGACGGGTTCAGATATATGAAAGGGAAAATATATGATATATTGGGAGGAAGCTCATATAGTCTAAACGAACTAGCAAAGGACCTAAGAACACATAGATACTGCCCCAGAAAGCCGTTCACATGAGTAGGAGACTACACAGAAGAACTGAGGGATAAGGGGACATACTGCGAATACTTAAGCGAGGAAGAAGGAATCGCTAGAATGAACATAGCTATCTTACAGGAGGAGCTAGCGGTATTTATGAAGA
>NW_026517149.1:0-4227 GCF_026229845.1 Diaporthe amygdali
AAACCGGTAAACCGATGCAGCTGGTCTCTTTTACTTGTGACCAACTCACCTACCGGCGATGCCAAAAGAACAAGTTTTTTACTCTTCAAACTTACTGTTTAATTCTTCTATACCCTTGCGAGAATACATGGATATATCTTCCAGAAACATCCGACTATTCCCATCTCAATTTTCCACATAATCCTTTTTTTCATTTAGGTTTCCCTCGAAATACCAGGCTATATCTTCTTTCGACAGGTTTAATCTTTTTGTACGCTTAAATTTCAAGTTACGCTTTTCAGCTTCTATAAGTGCTATGCAATTTGACGACAAACTTAAAACGTCATATATTCCTCACGAAGTCCCTTTTATTGGATCTCCATAAAAAAATCTATAACCTCTCACGCTCTCGTCGAACAATCAACCCATTATGAATGTTTTCAAACGGAGAAACGCGGTTTCCGGGCAATACTTTTCTCATGAGTAATGCGCAAATGAGTGCTCTTTAATGAATCAGTGCCAATCCTTCTCTGAGCTTGCTGGCATTTGGTCGGAGTAGACCACTTTCCTTCCTCGTAGCCACCATATGAGATCTACTAAGATATCCACTAAGGGTCTTGTCGGATCAAACCTGAATGTTGCACCCTGATAGACCAGTTCATTGTCCTTGAAGTTGAATTTCACCCCTACAAAGGTAAATTGTAAACCGTTTTTATCGTCCACTCAGCCACTTTTGTTTTCCTCCAAGAAGGCTCCAACGCTTGTTAGCTCCTCAAATCATTCGAAACTTTTTGGTTTCTTAGATTTTTTTCCAATTATTAATCCGTCGTCCGCGTACATTACTAGACCTTTTGGGGGGCTTGTTTCCGCAAGAGCGAGGGATGACAGGATAGGGGATATCGCTAAACCTTGTGGTAGGCCTCTTCTATACATTAGTAATTTTTGTCTAGTTCCTCCGTCCCTTCCTTCGAAGACGACGTAGGTTCCGTCCGTCTGAAGTTCCGTTTCTTCTTTAATACCTTGATCTATGTTGAAACGATATCTAATGTTAGAAAGCACTTTAGTTAATAAGTAAGCTAGTAATTTTGATCTTTGTCTGATACTCATCCAGACTGGACCTCATACCACCTTATTGAAGAACCCTGAAAAGTCGAATTCGTAAACAAATGCATTTTCAGGTCTTAACGTCATTATTTTTGAAAAAATGTCCAAGATAGCCGAATTGGCTCCTTTTCCTTTTCGAAAACCATGCTGTCATGCTGGTATTTTGCTTTCCATAATCGTGTACGTTAAGTCCGAAAGGGCTCTTGCGATTACTCTTCCTTCTAAATTAGGTGCTCCTATAGGTCTTCACTTACCGCTTTTTTTTAATATGTAAAATCTATTTATCACTATTTCCATATTAAAGGCTCTGCATTTGTTTATGACATCTTGAAGGACCTTTAATGCGGTTTGTTTTTCTCATTTCCAGCACCAGTCGTCCATAGTCCTATGGAATAGTGACAGTTGGTATGAGAAGGAATATCTAAGCATCACTAGTCAGACTAGTGTTGCAGCCTCATATTTCCCTTGATCGATAAATTTTGATATTCTCTTGGAATTTCATCGTAGATGTCTGTTCATCCTTGCCACTTTGCTCAACTTATATCCACTTCCTAAACGTGATCATTGGGGTAGTCTACCCAATAACCTAAGGTTACTAGCCTCTAACTCCTTGCTGTCTTGAATGGCATCGTTAGCACTTGATCTAACGGCAAATGATTCAGATAGAGTTTTTTTTA
Source organism: Diaporthe amygdali (assembly GCF_026229845.1). Lineage (NCBI taxonomy): Eukaryota > Fungi > Ascomycota > Sordariomycetes > Diaporthales > Diaporthaceae > Diaporthe > Diaporthe amygdali. The sequence goes on from NW_026517149.1 coordinate 1,761, forward strand.
GAATTTTTCTTAACATTAGTAAATTGACAAAGATCCATTTTTACTTGTGTAGGTTCAAGGCGAGTACGTTCGCATGCGTGTCTGTACTAGGAAGCACGCTCAACTAGCTCTCACAGACCAGACCCGGGCTAAGTAGGTATCATTTAAGGCCCCCACCTTATTAAGAAACGTTTTTCGTCCCCTGCTTAATCTCGTTAGAGATATGATCAGCACGTGCCTTGTTGTTTCTACAAGGACGGGTTAAACCGTAAGGCCAACCTATGGGAGTTTCTTTTGATATGCGCGGAAGCGAGACGCGGTAGTTCGATTGTGTGTCAAACCACATCAGCGATTGAGAGTTTACGATCGATTTGTGACGGAGGAGAAAATCGACGATTGAGCGATGTGGTTTGACACACAATCGAACTACCGCGTCTCGCTTCCGCGCATATCAAAAGAAACTCCCATAGGTTGGCCTTACGGTTTAACCCGTCCTTGTAGAAACAACAAGGCACGTGCTGATCATATCTCTAACGAGATTAAGCAGGGGACGAAAAACGTTTCTTAATAAGGTGGGGGCCTTAAATGATACCTACTTAGCCCGGGTCTGGTCTGTGAGAGCTAGTTGAGCGTGCTTCCTAGTACAGACACGCATGCGAACGTACTCGCCTTGAACCTACACAAGTAAAAATGGATCTTTGTCAATTTACTAATGTTAAGAAAAATTCTAAAAAAAACTCTATCTGAATCATTTGCCGTTAGATCAAGTGCTAACGATGCCATTCAAGACAGCAAGGAGTTAGAGGCTAGTAACCTTAGGTTATTGGGTAGACTACCCCAATGATCACGTTTAGGAAGTGGATATAAGTTGAGCAAAGTGGCAAGGATGAACAGACATCTACGATGAAATTCCAAGAGAATATCAAAATTTATCGATCAAGGGAAATATGAGGCTGCAACACTAGTCTGACTAGTGATGCTTAGATATTCCTTCTCATACCAACTGTCACTATTCCATAGGACTATGGACGACTGGTGCTGGAAATGAGAAAAACAAACCGCATTAAAGGTCCTTCAAGATGTCATAAACAAATGCAGAGCCTTTAATATGGAAATAGTGATAAATAGATTTTACATATTAAAAAAAAGCGGTAAGTGAAGACCTATAGGAGCACCTAATTTAGAAGGAAGAGTAATCGCAAGAGCCCTTTCGGACTTAACGTACACGATTATGGAAAGCAAAATACCAGCATGACAGCATGGTTTTCGAAAAGGAAAAGGAGCCAATTCGGCTATCTTGGACATTTTTTCAAAAATAATGACGTTAAGACCTGAAAATGCATTTGTTTACGAATTCGACTTTTCAGGGTTCTTCAATAAGGTGGTATGAGGTCCAGTCTGGATGAGTATCAGACAAAGATCAAAATTACTAGCTTACTTATTAACTAAAGTGCTTTCTAACATTAGATATCGTTTCAACATAGATCAAGGTATTAAAGAAGAAACGGAACTTCAGACGGACGGAACCTACGTCGTCTTCGAAGGAAGGGACGGAGGAACTAGACAAAAATTACTAATGTATAGAAGAGGCCTACCACAAGGTTTAGCGATATCCCCTATCCTGTCATCCCTCGCTCTTGCGGAAACAAGCCCCCCAAAAGGTCTAGTAATGTACGCGGACGACGGATTAATAATTGGAAAAAAATCTAAGAAACCAAAAAGTTTCGAATGATTTGAGGAGCTAACAAGCGTTGGAGCCTTCTTGGAGGAAAACAAAAGTGGCTGAGTGGACGATAAAAACGGTTTACAATTTACCTTTGTAGGGGTGAAATTCAACTTCAAGGACAATGAACTGGTCTATCAGGGTGCAACATTCAGGTTTGATCCGACAAGACCCTTAGTGGATATCTTAGTAGATCTCATATGGTGGCTACGAGGAAGGAAAGTGGTCTACTCCGACCAAATGCCAGCAAGCTCAGAGAAGGATTGGCACTGATTCATTAAAGAGCACTCATTTGCGCATTACTCATGAGAAAAGTATTGCCCGGAAACCGCGTTTCTCCGTTTGAAAACATTCATAATGGGTTGATTGTTCGACGAGAGCGTGAGAGGTTATAGATTTTTTTATGGAGATCCAATAAAAGGGACTTCGTGAGGAATATATGACGTTTTAAGTTTGTCGTCAAATTGCATAGCACTTATAGAAGCTGAAAAGCGTAACTTGAAATTTAAGCGTACAAAAAGATTAAACCTGTCGAAAGAAGATATAGCCTGGTATTTCGAGGGAAACCTAAATGAAAAAAAGGATTATGTGGAAAATTGAGATGGGAATAGTCGGATGTTTCTGGAAGATATATCCATGTATTCTCGCAAGGGTATAGAAGAATTAAACAGTAAGTTTGAAGAGTAAAAAACTTGTTCTTTTGGCATCGCCGGTAGGTGAGTTGGTCACAAGTAAAAGAGACCAGCTGCATCGGTTTACCGGTTT
>NW_026517150.1:0-4183 GCF_026229845.1 Diaporthe amygdali
TCTGCAAATTACATAGAGCGAAATGTTCAGCCACAAACGGAGATGGAAAGTTGGTCAAGCCTCCCTTAACGATGCCAAAATGTCTTAGACCACTCGACGCCCACAATGTGATCACTTCCATGCTCTGATGTCCTTCGGTATGACGAGAATTGTTCAAGCCCTGGACGTGCCCAAACTCAATGCTCAGGCAATGGCACTATGGCCATGTGAAAAGGTCGTCAGTGAATAGTGGATGAGACGAGATGAGAGAACATCCGGTGCGCTTTTCGTCCCTCATGTCCATGGATCCTCAGACCTCGGATCCAAGCCCGCAGATTTTGTAGGAACTCCGTCACGGTCGCTCTCGTGAGGACAGAGAACAATGAGCCTGAAAATGATTAGACAAGGCTTTGCAGGCACGAGTGACAGCATATGTACTTACTCAATGCATGTGTCTGCTGCGCTGAGATGGCGATCTCTGTGGAGGTATCATTTCCTCCGCTCTTGCTGTATGTGACCTGAATGGTCTCTAAGATGTGTACTTCGCCTTCTGGTAGCGTCAGGACCCAAGATCGGACTGAAGGTGCAGGACTGTCGGATGTTGTGGTTGTCATCGTGCAGAAATTGCAGCGAAGCTGGTTGTTGGGAGCCAAGGCAAGGTTTTGGTGTCACACACCGAGGAAGCCGACGCAAGAAGATTGGTTTTGAATCTTTACGCAAGGCAAGCCCTATCTGCCTTCCCTGAGGGGACTGCAAATTTGTCCCCATGACTCAACCCTAGCTCGCCATTTCCTGGACCAACTCTGAACCTCGGCAATCTGGTCGATCTTTCCAGTCTGTTAAAAGGGGGAAGGGGAGCAGAAGAAACCAACTCAAGGGACTGTCCTGATGTAGCATGCGGCAGTGCTGGTCGTCTTGAAACCCAGATCCCCGAAGTACCTCTCCATTTGTCATACGCCTGCTGCTGCTCAGCCCAGTACATGCTCGTCTGTGTCCCTACTCAGCACTTCAGCGCGTTCCGCGGCCAGTGTTCAAGTCGTAAAGAATACGCAGCTGAACATAACGGCACCGCGTCCAATCAATGATCGCCAGGAGTTTCGAGCCGCACAAGCTCTTACATATTTCACTCGCTGTTGTGGCTCAGTGGTGGCAACATTGGTTTCGCAGCGTGACAGAATCCTTACAGCATGTGTGATGTGCAAAAGGCTTTTTGATTGTCTGGAATGGTTGGGCCGCGTCATAGCGATCCCATATTGAGCAGGCCTGAAAGATGCAGATGTCGAAAACGCCAGAGTTGAACCTCGAATTAGTGCGCGGGTGTGCGCGGATGTGCGTGCTGCATGGTTGGATCAGCTGTTCGCTATTGCCTGCAGCTACCCTTTCTGGTATGTGTCTTTCACAATGTACGCTGCCGGCACAGACGTAGACCGAGAGCTGCCAGCGACTCATAGATTGATATCTCCTGCATACGAATGTGTTGGGTTGGCGCAGTCGGGGGGATGGTGCATTAAAACCCACCTTTTCCCCTTTTCTGCCCTTTCCCCCCAATTTGGGACATGCCTAGTGAACCCAGCAGGCGAGTTGGCACCGATTTCCCGCATGGCAGCGGCTGTCGGATACGACCGTCAACAGTAATACGACTCTGATATCCGGGTCTAGTAATTTGTCTCTAGGTTTGTTCGTGAAGCGGGCACGGCCAACACTGATAGCTTGGTACCAGGGCTGCTGGTGTTTTTTGTGTCCACGCCGTCTCCTGACTAATCGACAAAATATCTCATGTACACCAAGCCAGTGCATGGCAGTCTTGGAGTCGAATGTGTGAAGATGACGAGACTCGCATAAGAACTAAGCTTGTGCTATAGCAAATAAAAGAGGATGTTTACGACGCAGCGACAAGACGAAACCACGTGAGATCCAGTGCGTCACGCCGCCGACTATCTTTTCAAACAAGATGCTGCGGTTACGAGGAAGTCTAGTGATGAGAACTTGCGGGCAAGAGGATATGTTCCGGTCCATTGAGTTTCGAGCTTATCACAACATTCGGAAGGCAAGGGCGTCAATGTATACAGGTTCTCTGAGAAACTTGCTTGTGCAAGAGTGAATCCTTGTGCCACGGATTTTGACGCCCAGTTTCCCTCATCCTTTGGACGATTTCACCTTGAATCGTATTTACAGCAGCAAAAATTGTTGGTTTCCCAGCCCTTCGTGTGGTATGCGGCGAAGGCCTGCCTGGGGAGTCCTCGCCCCAATCACTGGAGTTGGAAGAACTTCTCGGAACGGCGAGGTGGGTAGGCAGTGGAGGGTAACGACAGCGTGAGAACGGAGGGTGTGCGCAAGACTAACGGTGCTTTCGTCTCTGGGAGGCCTGAGTGGCTGGGAGCTGAAATCATCTCCGTGATTTACCAACTGGAGGATCCGCTCAGGTGGACTACACCAAGTCACCAAAGGCCTTCTACAGTGCATGCCCGAGGCGGCCTGCAACTTGAATAATTCAGGCATGGATGTTTCCATCTACCCTTCCATGAACACGTTCATACCGATTCCTCCCCCTCTGGATCGCCTGGTTTCAATATTGGCAAGAAAATAATATGTGTCTGTCTTTTCTCCGCTGAAGTGTGTGCCCGGCCCCTCCCTGGTGTCAGTCGTTGTTTCGGCACCTCACGCCGACATTACCCAAAACACTTTGCCTTATCTCGGAGAGTACGCAGCTGGAATGGTCCTTGCGCTATACCTATCTCGGAGAGTACGCGTTCTCTCCGAGATAGGTATAGCGTGGTGAATGCCGCGCAACTTGTATCGAGACGTACTTCAAGTCGGCTGCCCTTCGGCACGCAATTTGTTGGATCATGCAACGCCATGCGATTGGGCTTTGATTCAACATTCACATCACTGCCCCTCCCGCCCCCCTCCCTTCACCGGATCCCGGATCGGCGGCAATTACGGATGCCACTCAACCCTGACCTTTACTGACTGCGGTAAGGAGGGGATGGGAGCCGGCCACCGAGAAGAGCGTCAACTTTACCTCCACCCACGATACTCGGATTCCTCCATATTAAATGAACAACCTTCCATTGTGAATATTCCTGATCACTTTTATACTCAGAGTGTCTGTCAGCGAGTTAGTACTCTCCATTGTACTCTGGAGCTGCACCCTTTGAATTGTCAACGTTCGTCGAAATCTTGTAATGGGTTGAAACCTCGTCAACAGAACTCAGAGCCAGGGCCCTTCGTGCGACCCACTGATCTACAGTTGAAAGAATACACAAAGGGGAGGTGTGACGTTCCGAGACTTGAGCTTAACAGTGGCATATGATAAATCAGGATCATTGCTGTACATGCCCAAACAAGGCTCAAGGAACTATGAGAGTGAGCTGAATTTGTTCCAATCCCCCAAGTGATCCTAAAGTGCTAACGGATGTAAACTGTTCACAAGGAAACCAGAAATTGCAAAACGTCAGCCAGTGGATATTCCTAGTCTGTCACAGCCACTTGTGACTAGAGAACAAAGATGAGGTCCGAGTTGCGTGTCGACGAGAGGGAACGGGGCTATCAGCAAGGTCATGAGCACAGTAGTCACAGCGAGCACCGTTGCAAGGCCTTGGAACTGCGCAGGACAGATGCATATGAGATCCGTCATGGTAGGTGAAGGCGAAGGCGTGCCCGCCAGAGCCGGGGAAAGGATAGCCAACCCTTTAAGCCTGGGGTGGCTTGCCTCCTCAATATTGATGGACTGTACCCGTTCCTGATTAATTTCCCGGAGACAGCTGGGAGCCTCCGAGACGATGCCAGCCTGGCTGCCAGGCGAACGACCTCCCCAACCTTCACTCATTCGTTTTCGGTCATATTTTCCGCGCTGAGGTTCGAGCACTGCATGGCAAATGCCTGAATCGGACATCAAGGTATTCAATGCAGCTGTCAGTATCAAGCAAAGGTGGCGGCCCCCTGGTCTGCTGACCCGTTCTGGTTGACATCCGGCTTCTGGGGCGGCTCAGTTGTCACTGGTCCATTTTCTGACCTGCAGCCAACACTGGGGCCTGTATATTGCTGAAATGTGCACAGACCGCTTGTGAAAGGCGGGTCACAAGTGGTCTGTGCTCCCTCTGGCAGGGGCATGTGCCCTCCGCGAGAGTGACACACCCCTGACCTGGTCGTGCTTTGAAATCGTGCCATTTCGTCCTCAGCCTCTCGGCCCACACCCTAACCT
>NW_026517151.1:0-3944 GCF_026229845.1 Diaporthe amygdali
TACTTTCCCTCAATTCCCGTCGGCACAGTCGGCGGTGGCACTGGGTACGCCACCCAGAAGGAGGCGCTGCAGATGATGAAGTGTGCCACGCCAGGTATGAAGGGCCGGCTGGCAGGCTCGATCGCCGCTTTTGCACTTGCCTCAGAAGCAAGCACGAGTGCCTCTGTAGCCAATGACACCTTCACACAGAGCCATATGCGCCTGGCGCGAGGTGAAAAGATCTCGAAGCTATGAGAGTTCTCCACGCACATCGCCAAATCATGTCACGGCACTCGTCCTATTCAACGTTCTCGTTTCGCCGACTTGAGACTTCAATTGATTTTTTTTTCTCTTGAAGGTGAGGGACTCGCTGAGACAGGAGCATAGTCCCTGGCTACTTTTCAAAGTAGCCGCTGGCTTGACTGTGTGACACTTACAATCGACAGACATGCAGTGATGGCTATCGCCTGATGTCTCTGAAACTTTGATGTATTCATTCCCAATTCAAATACTACATGAGAAAGCAACATCATCTCTCGTTCAGTTCCGGTAGCCAACGGATGTTGTCCACAAAAGAATTGTGAGTAATGAGCGTGGACTCGTCATAACAGCGTGTTGTCGACGATTGAAGGATAAGCAGCGCGGTAAGTTGGTAAAAAGAACTGGTGGAGAGCTGATTTCAGTAGAGTACAGTACAACCGAAGAGGTAGAAGGAAATTTGACGGCTGACATAAATGATACGGAAATGGCGGTAAGTAACACTCGACTGATAGACGGAAAAAGCACTAAAAGATCGCAGGATACTGTGACGCCGAGCCCTTCCAAGATCTTCGTCATGGTCTGGAGCGACGAACGCTTGATACCATACGGTGATGCCACGCCGATGGAGAAACCAAAAGTTGAGGCGTTCATGAAGATGATGGCGGACCGGTCATATCATTTGATCAGTACACAGGGGCGCGTCATGAGGCCCGACCAAGTATACACCGAAATTACAAGAAACAAGTCACGGACCGTTATCCTCAGCAAAGAGTCGAAGGTTACCCGCCAAATGCAGGGCGCTTTAAGCCAGTGGAATCGTGACAAAAAGCATAAGCGAAAATAGGTAGACTGCTAGCGAATGGCAAATTTTGAGAAACAAGATTGAGCACTATTGAAAAACTTATACTGTAACATTGTGGTAATCACTGCTATTGTAAGGGTCCACACGTCCGTTTGCACTGTGAATCTTCGCCCTCCAGCTACCGTAAAGTTCCTACTGGTCTTTATTCTTAGTTGTCCCATTCGTGCGTTCTCTGGGTGCGGAGAGCCGTGCTGTGGGTCAGTGAGTCATACGAAGGATCTTGGCCCTTAGCTCTATGAATGCTTTCCACTGTGGTGATGACCGTATCTTATATGTTCCGACTCTTTGGCTGGCTCGCACGTCGAGCCGGCAAGTCTTCGGCAGTCGTACTTCATGCTGGTTGGCGGGCTCCAGGCGATCGCCTTCTGGCTAGGCGCATGTGGAAGCCACGGAGGCAATCAGACCCATCCAACGTCTTCTCCGCCGGCCCCTGAACCAACCAGAAAAAAATAATTGATGATTCCGCTCTTATCCTCGAGTGACGATGAGTTGTGGCCGACATTTGGTAACGAATATCGGTTTCCTATAAGAAACATCTCACTCAGAATCTTGTTTAAGCTGGAGGTCAGAGACTGAGGGATCCGCAGTGCGGGCGAGATAGCAGTGACCGCCGGGAGATAATCCTTCATGATGGAAACTTTTGTGTTGAGTTTCGATATTTGGTCGTACGCAATTTCATCTGCAGAGTGTCGTTAATTTCACCTCGACGGGGATAACGCTGACAGCGTGCTTACATCGGGTATTGGCTTTGGTGAATCTTGGGCATGTCGGTTCAGTATTCGCTGTTAGACGTATTTATATTTCAGCAGACCTTCGAGTGTGCCGGCTCGGCAGAGGGGGATCTGGGCAAGGATGAGCGGGCCTTCTGCTTAACTACTTCAGCTACCAGGCGCAGACATTGAGGTGATTGAACCGATCATAGAAGGGAAACCCAGAGCTGCGGGAGTAGTGCGTGTGAGTGTTACTGTACAGTATCATAATAAATACTACGATACAGTACACCAGTGGCTATTATCGAAAACTCAAAGAAAACCAAAGAGCTGCTTGCGCGACACAGGTATGTATTCCCAGGCTGGTCAAGATGCGAACTAAGCATCGACAGGTCACCCGTCGATACGGTACTGTCGTCATGGAGTGCTCCGATACGATTCAGTACGAACGCCTCTTGAGCCGCGCTGAAACATCCAGGCGACTTGATGATAACCCCGCTGGAATACGCGGAAGAATTGAGGGTTCCCGTAAGGGCCAGGAGGAGCTCATTAACCGCTTGTCTGAAAATCCGCATAAGAGGGTAAGGTTGTCCTTTGCCAAACATTCGGTTATGGCTAACGCAGTACAGATTGACTGTGGTGGATCCATTGAAGATGTTCAGGCTCTGTTCCAAAACGTGTGCGAGAAATCACGGAAGATGTTTAGACACTGGCTGCCTGTGTATACACATTAGATATGGATCATGATCGAGACCCATGCTGGTGACCCAGCAGCTCAAGCTATCTCCGGGCCTTCTCTCAGGCGGGCCTCCATCATAGTGCTCTTTGGTTCTAACTTTCACAATGTCCAGAACATGAAAGAACCCACGCATGTTGATCGACCTATTTGTTTTTGTAGATGTCCACGTTGATGCTAGCGTTGCGGACCTCTCTCAAACCCCCTGAATCAAAACACCTCGCCTGCAATTCTAATATCGGCGAAGCTCGTCTTCGTGCCGTCTTGTGGTCTCGTTTTGGTAGGAAAAGATACAGCTCTGGGTCCTGAAGATCACCCAACTATGGAGGAGTCTTCGTCATCGCTAACTTATAACGGCTAGGCTACCTCTGAGGCTTAATCTCTACCTATTCCACATGATGCAATGATCGCAGCCCCCGGCCAGATTTTCGGTGCCTAGCGCACAGACTCAGGTGTCAATTTTTCAGCCACAGCCCTCGAGGAGATGAAACAGGTGGCGTGGGAACACATTCATCCAGAATATTTTACGAAGCAGAACGAAGATCCACAACGCGAATTGAAGAATTCGACATGAGGATGCTAGAATAATCTTTATCGAAAAAATTAGAGAATGTTTTCGAACTCTGGACTGATGTGCATGAAATATGTTATGATGTCCAACGGCTCATGCTTTTGGTCGCAGCTACTGATGCAGAGGTCAGTCACCACGAACCGGCATACGGTGTTAAAACCCTTTGACGTCCTGGATGGGAATGGTTGCCTAGATGTGCTGTTGTCTGGGTTGGCGCTCGTGTTATTATTACTAGAACGAGGTTATTGAACGATTCCAGACGACGAGACGCTACGCAACACTTGTTCATAGTCATCCACACATAAAGTACAGCCCAGGATGGTCATGGTGGAGGCGAATTCGGTTGGTACATTAAAGGTTATGCGGCCAATAGCAAAAGGTAGAGCTGAGTTGGCAAGGGAAATTAAATGTACCTTTGACGAGTAGAGAGTCATTGACGGCTTTGGTGACTAGTCAAATATCCATAGCTCGGACATCGCGATGCCCATATCGGGCCTGCATCTGGGGCCTAGGTGATTAAATTCATGTGGAGACTAAATCAAGCTCTCATTTCGTCATTCAAGCTGCCTAATTTAGACTCTGACCGAGCACAGCCCGAACGGGTGACTAGTATGCAGCTATATATAACTTACTGTACAAGAAACTGTGCGCCAATCGTATTCCACGGATATTTTGGTCATCCCTCCCCGCGCTATGAAGACGGCGAGATTAACAGTCCGGAAGAGACTAAGAGCATTCTGAAGGAGACCAGCAAGGTGTCCAAGATCAATCCCTGTCAGGGTGTCAGAGGGTAGTGTCGCGAGATCCTAATTTGCATGCATGCGG
>NW_026517152.1:0-3889 GCF_026229845.1 Diaporthe amygdali
GAGACTGATCATCTACCAGTCATCTTCAACGACCACGAGGAAATCATCCAGTTCGACATCACAGACACAGCGAAACACGAAATCATACTAGGGATTCCATGGCTTAGGAAGAGCAACCCCCAAATCGACTGGACCACTGGCCAGATCTGTTGGGACCAACCAATAGATGGGAAAGTCAAAGATGAGGGAACGAATTCAGTCCCTGAGGACAGCCGCGACGCCGGCGCTCATACGGATTCACACAGCAAACCTCTCCAGGAACGGGAGAAGGACTTAGTCACTAGAGCGGGAACAGCCAACCCCCTAAACAAGTCGAACAAACGGCAGCAGCACCTCGGTCCGCTGCGGACCGAAGGAAAGACGAAGCAGCTAGCCCAGGCAGTACAGCAGCGGATACAGGAAATCCAGACGACACTCGAACAAGTACGCCACCCACCAGAAATCCCAGGGATCACGGTTACATCCCCGGAAGGAACTTCACGACAAACACAGAGACGACAACGTCTGGCGCACCATAAGATGGTACGGCCGCTACTCAAGAAGTTCATCTGTTTCGTGCAACAACAGAAAAAGACAGACAACCTGGAACAGATCCCAGAAGAGTACCGGAAATACTCAAAGCTATTCCAAGCAACACTCGACACCGGACTACCCGAGCACAATCAGTGGGACCACGAGATACCCCTGAAGGAAGGAAGTCACCCCAAGTTTCACAAGATCTACAACCTCAACGAAGAACAGCTCAAAGCACTGCGAGAATACCTCGACGACAACCTGAAGAAGGGATACATCCGACCGTCCACATCACCCGCAGGCTACCCCATCCTCTTCGTGCCCAAGAAAAACGGAAAGCTACGCCTCTGTGTGGACTACCGACAGCTTAACGAAATCACGATCAAAAATCGGTACCCCCTTCCGCTCATTAAGGAATTGCGCGACAGACTCCAGGGAGCACAATGGTTCACGGCACTAGATCTCAAGGGTGCTTACAACCTCATTAGAATGAAACACGGAGAAGAATGGAAGACCGCCTTCAGAACAAGGTACGGTCACTTCGAATACTTGGTCATGCCCTTCGGCCTCACCAACGCGCCCGCCTCTTTTCAGGCGATGATCAACAACGTTCTACGGGAATACCTCGACCACTTCGTGGTAGTTTACCTAGACGATATCCTGATCTTTTCAAAGACGCTCGAGCAACATAAGCAGCATGTACACCAAGTCCTCCAGACTCTCCAAGACGCCAAACTTCTGGTGGAACCAGAAAAGAGTCACTTCCACATGCAAGAAGTCGACTTCCTCGGATACACAATCCGACCAGGAGAAATCAGAATGCAGGCTTCCAAAATCGCGGCAATCAAGGATTGGCCGACCCCAACCAACGTCAAGGAAGTCAGGGGCTTCCAAGGTTACGTCAACTTCTACCGACAATACATCAAGAACTACGGAGAGTTGTCTATACCATTGACCAACCTCACCAGGAAGGATCAACCCTTCAAATGGGGAAAAGAGGAACAGGACGCATTCGACAAAATCAAGGAACGAGTTCTCTCAGAACCCGTGCTCACGGAAGCAGACCCTGAGAAGGTCTACGAAATAGGCACCGACGCCTCAGACTTCGCCATCGGAGGAGAACTAGGACAACGCGATGAACAAGGACGATTTCACCCCATCGCATTCTTCTCGCGAAAACTCAACGGACCCGAACTAAACTACCCGATACACGACAAGGAACTAATGGCAATCATCGAAGCATTCGAAGAATGGGAACACTACTTGATCGGAGCAAAACACCAAGTACAAGTATTCACGGACCACAAGAACCTGGTACACTTCACAACCACCAAGGAACTCAACAAGCGGCAAATTCGATGGTCAGAATACCTCTCACAGTTCGACGCCAAAATCACATATCGAAAGGGATCCGAAAACGGAAGAGCAGATGCTCTCAGCAGACGGTTGGACCATCAGCAGGAGGTTCCACCCGAAACCCGTACGGTACTCCACGAGAACCCAGACGGAAGCCTAGGCATAGGGTGCCTGGAAGGGCGGTCCGCCGCGGACCGACCAAAAAACGACCTACCAAAGCGACAAATCGCAGCAGCCTATCAAGTGCGGTCCGCCGCGGACCGACTCAATCAGGCAAAACAAAGCTACGAAGACATCCCGGGCAACGAAAAGAAGCAGCTACAGGATATGAATGGAACCCTGTTCTACAAAGGAAAATACTACCTCCCAGCAGCTCTCCGGAAGGAAGTTATCAAAGAACTTCATGAAGCACCGGCACATGGCCACCAGGGCATCCGAGCCACATGCCTAAGGCTGAGACGACACTGGGACTTCCCCAACGCAAGACAAGAAGTGGCCCAGGTCATCAACAAATGCGACCTCTGCAACAGAAGCAAGCCCGCAAGACACAAGCCATATGGGCTATTACAACCACTACCAACGCCAGATGGACCATGGAAATCAATCAGCTTGGACTTTATCGTCAAGCTTCCCCCATCTGAGGAACCAATGACAGGAGTCAGCTACGACAGCATCCTGGTCATAGTGGACAGATTCACGAAGTATGCGTACTTCATACCCTACAAGGAAGCCAGCACGGCAGAAGAACTTGCCTACGCATTCCTCAGAACAATCGTCAGCCAACACGGGCTGCCGGATGAGATCGTGTCTGACCGAGACAAACTATTTACGTCAAACTTCTGGTCCTCTTTGATGAGACAACTAGGAGCCAAGCACAGACTTTCGACAACAGCACATCCACAGACGGATGGGCAAACAGAACGACTCAACCAAATATTGGAACAATACGTGCGCTGCTATGTCAACTACCAGCAGAACGATTGGGTACCATTGCTACCGTTAGCACAATTCGCATATAACAGTGCGGACACACACACCACCAACATTTCGCCATTCTACGCCAACTACGGATTCAATCCGAACGTCTATCGACACCCGATTTCTGGTACGGAAGCACCACAGGCTACCAACCATACGGAACGAATCAAAGACATCCACAGAAAAATCACAGCAGACTTGGGATTCGTCCAAGAACGCATGGCAAAATGGGCAAACCAACGAAGGTTGAAGGGACCAACCTTTGGGAGGGGAGACATGGTCTACCTACTCCGCAAAAAACAAATCAAAACCAAGCGACCCAGCGACAAACTCGACTTCAAAAAGATTGGACCATTCAAAGTCGAAGAAAGAACGTCGGAAACAAACTATAAACTCGCGCTACCGAAAGGAATGAGAATCCACCCGGTCTTCCACATTTCTATGTTGGAACCCGCACCAGCCAACGCGACGCCAGCCACCAGCGTTGAGCTCGACAACTACGAACCGGAATACGAGGTAGAACGCATCCTAGACCACCGGACACATGGGAGAACAACGGAATACCTAGTCAAGTGGGAGAATTACGGCGACGAAGATAATTCATGGGAACCTATCCAGAACCTGGCAAACTGCCAAGAGGCACTTCGGGCATACCACCAGACAACCAGCCAGAAAAATCCACGTCAGCAGACTCCATCACGGAACCCCAATCCACAACGCCAAAACCCCCATTCTGTTGAACGTCAAGAACGGCTTCGGACTCTTCGGCCACGACTCGGTTAACAGCCTCAGCACAATCAGCCTCCTCGGACGCATCCAAGGCAGCCAGACCTTCATTCACCAGACCAGCCCCACGACGGACTAAAGACTCCCTTTGACGACGCAAACGATCCAGACGGGCCATCGCCTCACTCGCCCGACGATGAGCCTCACGCAAGGCCTCTTGGGCCTCGAGCTCCTGAGAACGCAACTTCTTTTCTTCCGCAATAACCCGAGATACTGAAGGAACGGTCAGAAAAAAAAAAAAAAAAAAAAAAAAAAA
>NW_026517153.1:0-3858 GCF_026229845.1 Diaporthe amygdali
GTTTTATCAATTCCAAATCTTCTGTGCTGTGTTGCAAATTGGAGTTCGTCCATGCAACTGCAATTATACGGCGAATCATGATCTTCCCATCACCGCTCGCCTTTTGTTCTTTTGTTGTTTCGTACTTGGGTGATAAAGCCCTGTTGTTGACGCGGTAAGTCCCTGCACTCTTCTTTCCGCATCTGTTAATGAACATCTTCCCATCGCCGTTCCCTTTGGCCCATGCGACCGTTTCGCCATCCTCGGGCGACCCAGGTTCGGGAAGAGAAAACAGTGGTCTGCCGTATTCTGGGTCGACGAAGGCAGCATCCGCGTCAGACTTCTCAGCATCCTGGTTTTCGGGCACGAAGAAATTGCCATCACCGCTTGCCCCCTCGCCGACGCCACGTTCGATAGATGGCTGGGGGATATCTGGCCCAAACACAACCTGCTTCCTCGCTTGGTCCTTATCGTCCAATCTTGGGCTTTTCTTGCTATCCTTGTTCTCCTCTTTGGCTTCCTCCTCGCCCTGCGTGTCACCGACTTTTTCCGCCCCTCTCTCACCATCTTCCCCTCCGTGCCCCTTCTCATCTATATCGGTGTCAACTTGCTACGGTATTCGGCTGGAGGACACGGAGATTCAGGCGAGCCAGGTAATAATAGCAACGGGTTGGGGAACTAACGACCTCCTTCGAAATGCAGCCCTTCCAACTTTAGCGTATGACATCGTCGGCGCGGTGGTGTTGGGCATTCAATTGGACTAGGAGCAATACGCCAAGTACAAAGACAACAAGATTCTCTGCGATCCTGGGCAAGGTAAATATGTTAGTCTGAGGAAATTCTTGTTTATTACGTGCTGATCATCGCGACAGGCGAGATCCTTCCTCCAATGCGTGAACAAGTCCTGAGAGTCAACAACGCCCAAACCTTCATTTTTGACGAGCACACCAAGACCGCTCCCAGGATCAACTCAGATCACTCTTGTTTTGAAGGATCTAAGGCATTTCTGAAGACATACTGCCCAGATCTCGTCGAGTGCCCAGTCGTGATGGCTAGGATTTGCTTGTAAGATGTCACTCCTGCGTGATTATCAAAACTAACATGTGACAGGGATGCCCTAACCAAAGGTCAAAACTTCTTTTTCAAACGGGATCATGGTCTTACCAATCTTCACTGTGTCGGATGGGGGTGGTTTCATTCATGAAAGTTTCGTCCTGTCATGCCTGACTTCCTTGCTTCACAATTAGGATTGGGCGACGAGGACGGTGTTTGGCATAGTTTTTTGCAATCACATAGTCAGAAGCACGCAGACGTTGTATCGACCAGGCATTGGACCGAGGAAATTTGATCTGCTCAATTATCCAAGACTAATACCAGAATACTGTTGAGGAATTGATTTTCTCAAGGACTCAAACCATCCGTGCTGCACAGCACCTGACACCTTCTTTTTTATCCATTTACGTATCCAAACAGAAGTTTCCATCTCAGGTGACACATTCTGCAGGTTGTCAGTAGAGCCCGCTGAAGCTGACGACAGACTCACACTTTTCATGCCACGCCTGAGCCCGAGTGAGCGATCCAGAAGCCTGTTCGCAACATCTTCGTCGACGGTAAGACAAAAGCAAACCACCACACTGAATAAAGGGTCCATAGCTCGATGTAGTGGACTAGCTTCTGTAGGCAGCTGGAACAAGAGTTCGGTAAGTTCGCTGACTTTGGGGCACACAGTCTCATGACTGGGCGTATATCTGGCAAGCACTTCAGCGCGAGGTCAAGTCTATGAAAACAAAATCTTTCGACTTACCCGAAGAGCCTGATGTAGACGAGGAGCTGCGCGGCGAGTTGGTATGTTGCGGCGATTTGGCCAACTACCAGGCTCGCCTCCCCTCCTGCGCCACAGACGATTTGCTGCAGCTTCTCAATCTCCAGGAGGATCTGGTTGTTTTCATCTGCATCATGACGTGGCTGCAACGCTAGCTCAGTGATTCTTCCAATATAGAAAAGTAACTGGGGGCAGAGACCCAAGTCAAGGACGTGACATCGGTTCTGAATTTGCTGGAGCCACGTTATATCAAGCCCCTCATGTGCCCTAGATGACCTATTGAAAATATTCAGAATGTATTCGTACGTAGTAAAGAGGACCAGGGGATATTTCTCAAGTGCAATGCCCTGTCTCAGCTGGTAGGCAAGAAATCGTGAGGCTGATGCGCAGTTCAGCCTGTGCACGACGCAATAGTGGACATAGAGCAGTAATATAGCGAAGAGGTGCTCTGGGATGTTCCGAGTATGCTTCATGCCGTCAGCAAACAGAAACAAATCGTTGTGCTGACGCATTGCGCTCGTTGGCGTATAAAACGAGATCACTAGTTGAGTCGCAGTCCGAACATAATCACAGTCCATGCTCATCGGAAGGATTAGCTCATAAGATGATGTCGCGAGGAGGGTTCGAGTACGAATAACATGGTTGACAACTGACTTGTTAGTGTTACAGACTAAAGGGGCTAGATCGACGTAGAGGGTGACGCTCACAAGCCTGGCTCCACGCTGAGTTGACATGATTATTAAGAGAACAGAAAACCGTAGAGGCGGGAGCTCTGTGTTCGCTTGATGTATCAGAATCCTGCAAACTGTTCTGGGAGAGCTGTTCCAACCGGCTCTTGTCAAGTGCTTGCCAGGTCGGTGGGGTGGGGGAGTGATATTCGAGCCCGCCTGATGTTATAGGGAGTACTTGGTAAGTTTCGCGCCGTGTTTCTTGCACTGCAATGAATCTTTGTCGAGCCGGTCTGTCTGGGGTGGTCGAAATCACAGTCTCTGGCGTCATGTTTGCTGCAGCCAGTGGCTCTGAGGGAGAGTTCTGTTGCCAGTGCGCCAAGGGCGATGAAGCCGAAAGAGCCTGAAGTGTTGGCAGCACAGCGGAAGGCTTGTATTCGGTGGCTTGGAGAGATGATGTGATTGAGGGAGGAAAGACGGCTTCGGATGTCCATAGCGGATGTATCCCACTGTCAGCACCTTTGTTGTGTGTTGTGGTGCCAGAAGATGAAGCATTCGAAACCCTCCTGGTGATTGCAAGGTGAAGCAGAGGCTGAGAAGGCAATGCTTCGGGCAGAGTCCGCAGCACTGCGTAAGGATCGTCGCCGCTGACCTGTAGCATCATATGGTCCGGAGACGAGTCCAAAATCTGCTGAGGAGCCAAGGCACGGTCCCTCCTTGTGATCTCGGGGACAAGAGTATAAAATCAACATATTCTCCTCGTTCTGACGACTGTTACCTTGTCTCGATCCATACTCTCCTCCACTTACCCTCCAAGTGCATCTCTGGTGCCTATAGAAGCATGATCTCACTAGCGCAACATGTGCCCCCCGAGCGGCTCCGGTCCAATTTGGCCGTCGTTCAAGTACTTGCCAGCGCTACTTCAGCACCACCCCATGCTCTCGTCAAGGGTCTACGCTACAGAGATGTGAGATTTCAAGTCGTCAGACCTATTCCTGGCAGCAGGCGGGCGCGACTCCTTATGATCTTGACATTGACCAGAGCGAAGGGAGTTGATGGGGCGTCACGGCGACAACAATACGGTTTTCAAGAAGAGCCCACCCTTCTGCATGACCCCTCACTATCTATATTGAGCATGGCCGTCGCTGAAAGGGCCTTTAGGGACGGCTTTAAAAGGCCCGAAGAAATTTACGAACTCGAGGTGCCGGGGACTGTGGACTGCTTAGTCCTTCCGTGGAAGTCGGAGTGGCTCGACAGACCGGTGTTCAGGGCGTTTAAAACGATGGCTACTGAAATAAAATGTAAGAATGACTAAAACCTTTGAACTGTACTATTACTTATAAGCCTAGTACCGGGTAGTGAGGCGAAGACCCGATATCTTGAGAGCAA
>NW_026517154.1:0-3790 GCF_026229845.1 Diaporthe amygdali
TTAATATATTTAAATTTAAAAATAATAATATATTTTAATAATATTTTTAATAAAAATTAAATAATATATTTAATAATAAAATTTTTAAAATTAATATTTAATAACTTTAAAAACTAATTAATAAAATAAATAAATTTTAAATATTTATTAATAAATAAATTTAATAAAATAAAAAAATAAAATAATTTTAAAAAAAAATTAAAACTTTTAAAATTATTATTAATATTATTAATATTTTAATTTTAATTAAAAATAATATTAAACTTAATAATTTAATTTTATATAATAAAATTTTAAAATAATTATAAACTTATTTTATATAAATTTAAGTTTATTAATATTTTTATTAAATAAATTATTAATTAAATAATAAAAAAATTATATATATAGCTTTTTTTTTTAAAAAAAAAAGCTTTTATATAATTTAAATTTTATTTTATAAATTATTTAAAAAAAAATAATTTTAAAAAATATAAATAAAAAATTTAAAAAATTTTTAATAATTATAAAAGCTTTAAAAATATTTTAAAAACTTTTTTTTTAAAATTTAAATAAAAAATAATAAATTAAATAAAAACTTATAAAATTTAAATAAAAAAAACTAATATTAATATATATTATAAAATTTTAATAAATTTATATTTAAATAAATTATATTAATAATATTTAAATATTTATATTTTATAATAATTTAAAAATAAAATAAAAAATAAATTAATTAAATAAAATTAATTTAATAATTTTTTATAATATATTAAATTAACTATTAAAATTAATAATAAACTTTATAAATAATATTTAAAAAAAAAATAATAATATAAAAAACTTTTAATAAAATAATAATAAAATAAATATAAAAAAATATTATTAATTTAAAATTATAATATATAAATAATATTTAAGTTTAATAAAATTTAATATTATTTAAAAAAAAAATAAAAAAAATTTTAAATATTATAATTATAATAAAAAAAATACTTTATAAAAAAATATAAAAATAAAAAAAAAATTTAAAAACTAATATTAAAAATATAATAAACTAATATTATTAAATAATAATAAATATTTAAAAACTATATAAAAAAAAGCTAAATAAAATATTTTAATAATTATTATAAAATATATTTATTTAATAAAAAAGCTTTAAAATAATTTTTTAAAATACTTAAAAAATTAAAAAAAATACTTATTATAATAAAATAAAAGCTTATAATAATAGTAATTAAAATTAATATAATAATATTTTTAAATTTATAAAATTAAAACTTTTATAAATATATAAATAAAGTATTTTTAATAATATTTAAAATAAATATTATTTAAATTATAATTTTAAAATAAAATAAAAATATAATAATAATAATAATTTATAATAAATTATTTAAATTATTATTTATATATTTTTTAATAAATAATTTAAAAATATATAATTAATACTTTTATTATAAAAATATTTTATAAGCCTTTTATATATTTAATTAATATAAAATATATTATATTAATAAAATTAAAAAAAACTTTTTTTTTAAATAATATAAAATAATAAAAATAATTTAACTTTATAAAATAAAAAAATTATATTTTTAAATAATATAAAAATATATATTTAAAAAAATATATATTATTTTAAAATTATAATAAAATTATTTTTTAAAATATTTATAAAGTTTTAAATTATAATAATAATATTTTTAATTAAATTATTAAATTTATTTTAAATTAAAACTTTAAAACTAATATTAATAATATTATATAAATATAATTTTACTATTTAATTTTAAAAATATATAATTAAAAAACCTTATAATAATAGTAATTATATTAAAAATAATATAAAAGTTTATTAAAAAAGTTATTAAAAAAATTAAAAATATTTTAATTTAAAATTAAATAATAAAAAATAATAATAATTATTTTTAAATAAATTTTAAATAATTATAAAAAAATTTAAAAAAAAGTTTTTTTATATAATAAATAATAAAAAATATAAATATATAAAAATTATAATATAAATTAAATAAAAATTATTTATAATACTTTTAAATAATAAAATATAAAAAAACTTTATTTTATTTATAATAATAAATTAATATAAATTATTATAATAAATAAATAAAAAACTTTATTTATTTAATATAATTAATAAATAAAAAATATTTTATAAAAATAAAATTATTAATATAAAAATTAATTATTTTTAAATTTTTATTAATAATTAAAAAAAAACTATTTAATTTAATATTATAAATATAATAAAATATAAGCTAATATTAAAAATATTATAATTAAAAAAAAATAATTTTTAAATTAATTAAATTATTAATTAAATATTTTAAAATATTAATTTAAAATAAAAAATAATTAAAAATAAAAAATTTAATTTAATTTTTAAAAATAATAATAAAGTTTATATTTATATAAATTTATATATATAATAATAATTAATAATAAAACTTAAAAAAAATAAAAAGTAATTAATATATATAATATAATAAAAAATAAAAAAAATTTAAATAATAATAAAATAATTATATTATTTATTAAAAATTTTAAAAATTATAATAATATTTTTAAAAAAAACTTTAAAATAAATAAAATAATAATAATAATTTTTATATATAAAAATAATATAATTATTATTAAAAAAGTTTATATATTTTATATAAAAAAATAAAAAAAATAATAGCTTAAAATATATTTTAAAAAAATATTAAAAATATTTAAAATTATTTTAAATAATATTTAATATTAAATTATTTAAATATAATTAATAAAATTATAAAATATTTTTAAAAAAAAAAATTTAATTAAAATTTTATAAAATTTATAAATTTAATAAAAATTAATTTAAAATATTATAAAATTATTTAAAAAAAAACTTTAAAAAAAAATATATTTAATTTTTTATATTATTAATTAAATATTTTATTTTTTTTATATTTAAAAAAAATAATAAATTATACTTATATATAAATTACTAATAATTTAATAATATTATAATAAAAAATTATTATTTTTTTTATTTATTAAAAAATTATATAATAAACTTTAAAAAATTAAATAATTTATAATTTTAAATTTAAAAAAAATATATAATTTTATTAAAATAAAAATAAAAAAAAAATAAAAAATTATTTTTAAAATAAAATATAATTATTTTAAATATTTAATTATATTTTTAACTTTATTAATATATTAATTTTATTTTAAATTATAATTAATAATATTTTATAAAAATATTTTAATTTTTTTATAATAATTTATTTAAATAATATTTTAATTTTTTTAAAAATATTTAAAAAATATAAATAATATATATATTAAATTTTTTAAATTTTTTAAAAAGCTAAGCTTTTAATAAAATTAAAAAAAAATTATTTTTATATATAAAAAATTAATTTTTTTAAATATATAATTTAATTAAAAATAATTTAAATATAAAATTTAAAAATTATAATAATTAAAAATTAATTAATTTTTATTAATATTAAAAAAATTAAAAAATTTTAAAATTATATTAATTTTTATTAATAATTTATTAAAAATTATAAAAATATTATAAAATTTTTAATAAACTTTATTAAAAAAAATTAACTTTTTTATTAAAATAAAATAAAATAATAAGTATTTAATAAAATTAAAAAATAAATTATATTAAAATTTATATTTATAAAAATAAATTTTAATAAAATTTATAAAATAAATATTAATATTTTAAATTTTATTATTAAAAAAAAATTAAAATAATAAAATAAATAAAAATAATTTTATTTAATTATATTTTTTTTAT
>NW_026517155.1:0-3787 GCF_026229845.1 Diaporthe amygdali
GATCGAATCGATGCGAGACTGTTTCACGGGTTCGTCATGTGTCAGCCTTCAGAGCACTCACAATGTTCGCAAGGTTGAACTCACTGTCTTGCCCCAAACGGCTCTGGCCCTCGCCACCCTAGCTGGAACTGGACATCCAACCAGCGCGTGCTGAGCCAAGCACGCGGGACAAGCTCGCTATTGCTGTTAAACTTCATGGCCATAACTCGTCGCATTCGTTCTCTATCAAAGCCTGATTGAGAGTGGTTGGTGAGGACTGAAGGCTGGGTAGAACTTTTCAATTGCCATGTTTCAGCTTCAGTCTGCTTGACGTAAGTAGCCGCGAGTTACTCGTTAAATGTCTCCCAAGGCCTTCGGTTTCTCTTCGGCCCTAGTGACCCGATGCATCATGCCGCAGACCAACACGAACAGCCATTGATTTTTTGAAATGATGCAAACCGAACGGCAGGGTACAGTGGTCGGACCCGACGCTTTCAGCAGCGGCAGGATCTGTTAGCTCAATGTGAAGCTTTCTTAACACTACAGCCACCGAAGAAAGTATCATGTATTTCGCCGGGCTTTCGCCGGGGCATCTCGAAGGCCCTCCCCCAAACGGAAACCAATAGCCTTCCAAGGTTGCCTTGGCTGGCTTGCCCTGGTCTTGGTAATTGGCTGTGTGGCGCCGCCCTGGCTCCGGACTGCGACTGGCTCGGCCGTCGAGCCCCGCGTTCGGGCGGACAAGGAACCTCTCCGCCCAGAATTCATTGACAGGGCGCGTTCCGTAGGGTCCAAGAACGGCGCTGCCATTCCAGAATTTGTCGTCTGCACCTCCAAGCCAGTTCGAAAACATCACTGGCGTGTTGCGCTTGATCTTGCAGCCGCCAAGAATCATGTCCCCATCGGGACGTCTGCGGCCTACTGCGCCTGCAATTCGAAGGCGCAATGTCTCCCGATAGACTGAATTCAGTAGCGGCAATGCCACCAACTTCTCTACATCCAACCCAGACGGATCTGAAAAGGCACATCGTACCTCTGCTTCGACGCGTGAAGCGAGGTCTTTGTCAAGCAGGATGTAAAGGAGCATCCATAACGTGGCTGGAATACTGTTCGCCATCGTGCTACGAGGAATAACCACACGCTGCGCATAAGAAAACGACATCCCTCGGGGTAATGGGCACTTACACGAATAAGTAGCCGAGCATGACGCTGGCGATTCCATCATCAGAGAACCCCAGGTCCTCATGCCTTCTGACCATCTTGCGGATACAAGCAGTTCCCCAGACAGGTTCGTAGTCAGGATCGGATCTTTCAATACTTTCCATGTCAGACTTGGAATGACACACTACTCGCCAGGTCTTGAAGTTGTTAAGCATTGTGTCGCGGGCTCTGGAGGAGGATGGAGAGAGCCAGCAGGACATTCCCATGGCAATAGTGGGGAACACTTCGTAGAACTTCACGAAGTCTTCACAGAAAGAAGGAGACACAGTCAAAACATTTTCGCCGTATAGTGCTCGGACCTCGGCGCGAAAGAGATGACCGAATAAGAAATGATATAGGTCAGGGAGTTGGCTCGGCTGACAACTGAGACTGGCGTCGTCGAGGAGACTGCACGTCAGATTGGCTAGGAACCGTTCAACTGTAACCCTGAGGTGGCGACCCTGGAAGTACAGGGCGAAGTCTCTGCGCTGGTGGCTTATAATCCGGCGAGATGGATCGGGATGGTTGGTCTTGTGCACTGCTGCTACCTCAAAAGACGATATGAGGCTGTGGTCGAATATGCGCAGGTCCCTTGTTGGCATGCCGAAGAAATTCCGGAGGGCATCTGAGAGCCCTGGGCTAGGGAGAAGATGCGGACTCCGGAGCAGCTGACAAACCTGCTCGCCTGGCGCGGCCACGTAGAGACCGTATCCGCAGACGCCGATGAACGCCGGGGAGCCTCGCTGGCGAGACCTTGGCAAGTCAATAAGGACAAGCTGGGCCGTTATGGAGCCTGCCACTCACAACAGACCGCGAAGAAAACCTTCACGGTTGAGGAGGAAGAAGATGGTGTTGAGTACTCCAAATTGGGCAGGGGATCGCCAGGGAGACATTACCCAAGCTTTAGGCTGGCATTGAAGATTCTGTGTGCAGGCGAGAATGAAGGCAAAACTAGTAGCAAAAAGAGCAACGTAGATGATGCTGTTCGGCAAGCCAAGGAGGTCTGAGGCGGCAGTGCCGCTATACACGGGCATAGACATTATGGATAGCTTAGGACGGTCTCTTGAGCGGAGTGTCTGCAGACGGATGACGGCGGTAATATTCGTTTTCTGGTTCGAAGGATTTTATATTGAAAATCACTTACTGAGCCTGAGGCAGGAGGAATCATTCTTGTCCACTTTGACCCATAAGATCACTCATTCTTTGGTCAATTTTACTGTTGCCCTGTGTAGGTTCATTTGCACTCTTGTCATTTGCCAGAATAATGGCGCTTTAATTTGCTCCAAACTGTCTGATCCTGACATCACAGACGAAAATGAAGCAAATAGGTCTATACAGTAGCATGGACTGTATGATTGGATGTCGATGTCAATCGATTGGTTCGAAATAGATCTCTCGCAGCTGCTGTATGTTGTTAAAGTGCTGCACGTTATTTCTGGCTCACAGCACAACTGGAAAGCCAACGGTCCGGTGTGTTCCTGTATAGTACAGTACAGTATTGTACCGTATGCTGTAATTTCGTTGGTGAAAACTTGAGCTCCAATCTGTCAAGAAGTTGGGACCCAATAGCATTTTTTGACAATAACCTCCCGGGCCGCTCTAAAAAAAAACGGGTACCTGTCGAATAGGAACTCAATGCGTAGCAATGTATATCGTCATTTAGACGGAAACCGTATCGCCCGTTTGCAACCAACGGGACGCCAGTACGTCTTGATACTCTACTCACAGACATGGCGGCCAATTATGGGCTTTAACATTCTTGAGCTTTTGATGGT
Organism: Diaporthe amygdali; assembly: GCF_026229845.1. NCBI lineage: Eukaryota > Fungi > Ascomycota > Sordariomycetes > Diaporthales > Diaporthaceae > Diaporthe > Diaporthe amygdali. The sequence goes on from NW_026517155.1 coordinate 2,952, forward strand.
ACATATGTATTGTATAGTAGAAGCGATAGGTTCGGATCATATTGGCTGCAAAGCCGGAGGGAAGTCCATTGAATGAACAGTCAACCCAATCAGCGCAGAGTACGAGAGAATGACACAGTTCTCCTTTTCAGCGACTCGGGCTCTCTCAACCTGTGGAAGTGTGATTGGTGGAGACGCGCTTAACCCTGTGATTTCAGGCTTGAAACATTTCATGTACTGTGTTCCTAGTTCTGAGTGACTCCAAATCCCAGAACCAGCAAGATTATGGAACTACCAATAGACGAACCCACATTGTGTACTCGCAGATGCTAACGGGAAAAGCCATTACCACGTAGAAGGACAACATGCGGTCTAGCAGCATGTTTAAACATTTCGGACATGGCCAGTTCAGAAATACGATTTGCCCTGTAATATCAGGGTTCTGGAGGGTTGTTGAAGGTACTTGGTATGTTCAGCTGCATCCCTCTTTGAAAATGTGGTTAGCATCTCAGAAAGACTCTGGGTAATCTCATCTTTGGTTTTCCCAAGGAATATTCAGATTTCACCTAAGGATGAAAACCACTCCTCACGTTCTGAATCTACTGTACCAAAACATATGATTCACAGGCTTTTTTTTCTATACATCATAGGTTGTCAATCACAACTTCCAAGCAATACAACGATCTCGCCTCGCACTTTGATTGGGCGTAGAATATACAACCCCGACAATGTTTAAGACTTCCAACAAGACTCCGGACCCAAATGCTTTGGCCACTTAGGCGCGCGAAAGAAAGGTTTCTACGAATTAGTAAAGCTCAAAGTCGTCCACTCTTGAAGCATCATGGCTGTCCAGTAGA
>NW_026517156.1:0-3755 GCF_026229845.1 Diaporthe amygdali
TTGCGCGAACAGCTTGTGCCAGACCTAAGTGTTGGCAGGTCAGACCTTCAATTATTGACACAACCAGATGGACATAGTGTCGAAGGTAGAATGAACGTAACGGGCGTGCTGTTGTCTAGGCTCGCAGTTCATGAAAATGCGCGCCTGGAATGTAACCAGGGCACGGCAAACATGAAGGAAGCGGATGTGCAACTAGCCAAGTGCATACGGGACACTGAAGAGGCGTTGCGCACTTCTTTACTCGCATACTAATTTAAACTCTACCGTGATAAAAACAAACCTAAAGGTCTCATAATTGGAGATCGTTCATACACGATCATCACTAACTTATATATAATAGTCAGGGGATGTCAAAGAAGCTTGCAGAGGCTTCGGAGTGATGCTTTGCATTACACGCTCTTCTACCCCGCCGAGATGTTCCCCGACTTTCACAATTGCCATCAAGACATGACATGAGTTGGATAATAATAAAATGGCGCGAAATTGCCGCAGATTTCACTCAGGGATTCAGTTACCACGGAAGCTTTGTCTCGCTTTTGATCACTGGTCGCAATGTGCACGACACCTGTATCACTGATTGCAACGCCAGAGTGGAGTCCTGCTTTCTGATGTGAATACGTTATTCTGCAGTTGTAATCTGAATGAAAAGGTCATAGAGAATCGTCTTCTTGCTATGCCGTTGGCTGAGGCCTCTCGTAGTCTTGGAGCAGACACGATAGGCGTGTAAGCAAGTGCAAGAGGCGGACAAGAGTACAGTAGTAATAATTTGAGGATTATCCGCTGGGAGAATGCATCCCTGAACGAGCAATGAATGAAGATGGAACAGAACAGGATCGCGGATCTAAAGCATTCCAAGGATCTTGTGGGATTAGGCCAGAAGCTGAACATGAGCATAGATGATACTGCAGGTGCGCCAACATACTTTTTGCGATGCCAAAATCTGGCGTGGCTTCAAGCACCCCACCTCCGCTCTGGCCACAGAGCCGTCCCGTCTTTTTGCTTAGCCCGGTATTTGCCGCCAACAGCCCGTACACACACGGTCACCTGAGTTTGATATCTGAGAGGTCTCGTGCAATTACTCCTTGGCACGTGACTGACATGCTGACGAAGTAAACATCAATAAAATATTTCTACCAACTCTTCCTACGGCTTCTCGGGCTTCAACGGTGTTCTTGTGGACACTTTCGTCCAGACCCGGCTTGAAGGCGAAAAAGCCTTTCGGCGACGTGTTCCCGCGTTCAGTTATCTTAGCATCTTCCACGGACTGTTTGAGCAATGGGTAGATCGGAACCCTGGGACAATATTGACTGGTTGGCGCGGATAGTGGCTAATATTTAGTTCATAAAATCCGGCATAGAGCCCAGTTTCCGGTGGGCATCCTGGACCAATTTCGGCCCCTTCGCGTTTTTTGGTCTTGAAATCATCGTACCAATTCCTCGAGGGGGAAATCTTTCCAGTCATACTCAGGCTTACACCTTTCAAGTCAATGGGACGATACAACATCAATGACCAGCCAAGATGACCCTGGAGGGCGAGGTTTTGGAAAGAGCCATCGACTCGGGTCCCTTATAACGAAGCCGTGTACAACCTGCTCCAGAAATATCTATTTTTGTACTGATCGGAACACTGCCACAAGACATTTTAGCGCGATAATACGTCGAACGGCGGAGAGGAGGATCAAAATGAAGGAGAAACAGGAAGTGTTGAGCAATTGCCCCACAACAAGAGGCGCACCGACCTTAGCAGAACTGGCAATGAGTAACGCAGTCACTTGACGTTTCTTCGGTTCTTGCGCCGGATAGTTCTCGTTGATAGTGGGTGATGTTGTTGACGTAATGGGCCCACGTGGTAAATGCCAGAAGCACATTGCAGAAGTACAGAGCAAAGGAACAACTTCTGTTCTGAAGTTATATTGTCTAGCCAACACGGACACCATTTCAGCAGCCTCGTCTAAGCTCATAATAAATCCTTCCTTTTCGTGACGCAGCGGCGCCTCGTCTTCCGTGTTTCGGCCTTCGTACTCGCTGTCTAGACGCGTCCTACGCGCCGCGTGTTGTCTTTCAACTTCTCAAATGCGAATTTTGCGGGATACGCAGAGTATTAGCTAGGTCTGTGGTAGGTGATCTGGTCGACAGGAATTCCCAATTCTGATCCATCGAAGTGGATAGTGGATGTGTAGAAGGTGGAAAGGCTTATCGGGCAAGTCTGTGGGAGGTCAGCTGAATGACGCGACGGTTACAGCCTTCAAGTGTTGGGTGAGTATCGGGAATATGAGGCCTCGTGTGCCTCTGGCTTTCGAGTTCATCGTGAATACTTCAATCAAGTTGCCAGACACTACAGCAATCTCGCATCAACTGATATGTCTGCTGCTGGAGCTCGACGGCCCCGTCCGTCTTGTCGCTTCCAGTCAACCTCCCCACCCCACGAACAACACGTACACCACGACGCTAGAATTGGTCCAATTTCTCGCCCGCCAGATCGTGAGAAGTTAACAAGTCCCTTTCCATGTGTCCAATGGCCGGCTGCAGCGTTTCAGTCAAATGCTGTTGCGCCATGATCTCACCTCTGCGTCCGTAGACCTCGGTAGGCTCGGTGAGCAATAAACTAGGAGCGGCGAGCTATACTTTTGGTAGGATGAGACCCCGATTTGCAGCCTGCAAAGGACATGTCACATGTGAAAGATATGGTCGAGCGACGGAGTGCTAAGGGGAGATTCTGCAGGACAAACCGCAGCGGTGATCGGCCGTTAGGAAGCCAAGAGCAACTGGTAGTAATGTGTGAACAATGAAGGCAAGAGGACCCCTTGGGAGAAGAAAGGTGGCTCTAAGCTGCTACGCAACCAAGATCACATTTGATCAAGTTTTGTTTCTTTTCTTCTTTCCTAGAATCTCAGCTGTCTTTCGCAGCAACTCGCCAAATCTGACTGAAAGCTCAGATCCGTACTCAACGGAACGGGGCAATCATGGCCACAAGAACAGCAACCTCGATCCCCCGTCGTGGAGTAAGCAGACCCCCTCGAGATCCATCGAATCTGCTCCACTGACCCCATCTGACGCCACCCAGCATCGTCGCTGTGCATGGCCTCAATGGCCACCGAGAAAAGACATGGACAGCTCCCAAGGGCGTTCATTGGCTCCGCGATCTTCTCCCTGCCGATATTCCGCACGCGCGCATCATGTGTTGGGGCTACGACGCGAACACCCACGACAGCTCGCGCGTGAGCTGCCAATATCTGTACGACCACGCGCGCAGCCTCGTGTCGGACCTGTGTCGGAAGCGTACGTTGACATATGTGAGGCACAACTGAACATATCTCGGTTCTGGGCAAGTCGTCCGGCTGACAAGAGCCAGTCATCACGGCCTCAGATCATATTCATCGCGCATAGCCTTGGTGGCATCATAGTCAAAAACGTGAGTGATGCCTCATGGTTTGGGGTTATGTTGCTAACATATGCAGGCTTTGATCCACTCCGATGCCGCACGACGAAATGCACTAGTAGAGCATCAGTCAGTCAGGCTGTCCACATTCGGCATCATATTCATGGGCACGACGCACCAATGTGGCAACGGTGTCCAATTGACCCTAAAAATTGCATTTCTTGCCGGCGCCGCCGTCTAAGCCTGCAAGCCATTAGTGCTGGAGCAAACGAAAGGGAAAGTCTGTTCGATATGTGGTGCGGCAGGATGACAAAGCTAGCTGCCAGTGATGGAGTCTGGCGACATCTGACACGGTAATCCTATTTGTGTGTGGTTAC
>NW_026517157.1:0-3630 GCF_026229845.1 Diaporthe amygdali
GGACTTTGGAAGTATGGAGCATGGAAGGAAGAGTTCACCCACTGTTTGTCTTTCTCCGATGGCCAATCAATAATGGATTCTGGGGCTGTTAGGTCAGAAGATCCAGGAGATCTTCCAGTGGCAGCTGATAAGGAACTAGATTGACCGACAAAAGTGCTACAGTATAATAGCGCAGAAGCTCGATTATCTTTAGCTCAGGATACTCCATGGGACACAGCAATGACGGAACACGAATTTACAAGCGCTACTGTAATCTTGAATCTCACAGTATCACGGCCGTAGCGTATTGAGTTTCTGATAGCTTCTGCATTAAGAAAGTGCTTGCCTGCAGACAAGCTGTGGGAGAGACCCTCTCTGCTACCATCAGAGATACTTCTTCCCGGGAATGGCACCTGGCACCAGTGAGAAACAGTATGGACACTGACAGCGTGTGACTCCCTCCAACCGCCAAGCACCTGACTCTAGTTGACTCTTTATAGTCGAAGATATCTAAAGACGGTTTAATCTCCAATCAAGCGCTGCCAGGCTCGGACGTTTCGGAAAGACTCGACACGATCATCGCAAAGTTAAATCGCCTGGATGCAAACCACATGAAGCAACACAGCAAGATGCAAGACTTGATAACCCAGATCGAAGCTTTGAAATTAGGAGAGAGTGAGGTCCAGGGAGCTGTAGAATATTGGAAAGATCAGCAAAACAATGCACAGGAGCAGATAACGAAACTCGAGGATCGATACAATGAAATGATCAAAAGACACTTCCTCATGAGTGTTGACCTCGGCAATAAAGAGGGCATAATTCAAGGCTTGCAAAAAGACATCATTGACAGAAGTCAGGTTGCCCACCCTCGCGAGCATCAGGAACTATACCAAGTTGTCGTCGGCAAGGAAGGCCGTGTCATTGATGAGCAAGAGTGGTTGGAACTATCCAGTGGAGTGGACACAGCGGGCAATAGCGAACAATGATATGCTCTTTCCTCACTTTCACACGTTGAAATTCCTCTTCTCTCTGTTGCAAATGTGTGGCTCTTGTCCTCACGATTGGCTGGGCAGTTTGGGAAAACAAGTCTGCTGACTGATCAAATTTCATGTTTGTACGAATGCTCCATGCATTGTATATTATTTCCATCGAAAATATACCGATTGGCGTATCGTACACCCTGAAATTGATCACGGCAGTAGGATCGCGAAGGTCTATCCTCGCTCTTCCACGGTAAAGTGCCTCATTTTATTAGCAGTTGTTGCAAAGCGCATGTGCTTTCATGTATGGTCATCCTTCATGCAGCGATGCAGTTGAGTATCATGCAGCGATGCAGTTGAGTAGTGAAGGACATGATATGCCTGAGTAATTGCGAACGGATTAGGGTTTCATGCAGGCCCAGAAACGGGTTACGTATCCCAAAAAAATGTGCGAATTAGCGTTTTAGCACAAAGCTCTGAGCTAGGCAAGAGGACTCGGGAGAAGGTCCGACCAAGTCAAGCGCTGATACTTACCGGCAAGCCTTTTGCTGGGGAAAATAAGACCTCACATTAGAGTTGTCTGTCTTGATCCTTATTCCACGAGGATCGGATCATAAAATCCTTGAATTGCGAAATTATAATGACTTTCGCGTCCTGCTCTCCGAGCTTGAAACAACATTACTAAATGAGACCGACTGAAACCTACGAGAAATCTTTGCCCGCCACCTGTTGGTACTCCTCGTCCTCGTCAAGTAATACAATCTTGGTCAAAGTCCCACAAAGACTATCGTCGTTGCTCTCAAGGTATTGGGACTTCGCGTCACCACTCGGTACTGGGCTTGTGAGTACTAGTACAGTCCAAAGGTGGTTCTGGTTCTTACAGTGTAACTGAGCCGCTCTAAAAGCAGCAGGGACATATCCAGCAATTTTGATGTGGCTGAGTAGGACATTTGCCTGGAAGGCAGTACGGTCGATGAGGTATCGAGCAGAGTCGGGATGACGCCACTTGTAAGCCTTACTCGGTCAGTCTCTTCATAACCTGGTGCAAGAGGAAAGTACCTACCTGGCCCGGATGGCGGATCCAGTACATCAGCCTCCAAATATCCTTCTCCATCACCGCCAGTAAAATGAATGTTGCGCTAAAGGTCTCCTCCCATCGACTCTTTAAGGTCCGGTCCTTAATCGCCTTATTGATCCCCACAAGAAGCTCAAGCTCAATCTCAGCGATATATGATTCCAGGCCCTGATCCAGCACGTTCTGTATAACTCTCGGGGCAGGCTGCATTCCATAGTAGGGACTTGATGGGTCGGTAATCACAAGGATACCATTTGCTTGCCAGCCCTGTAGCAGCAGATGGGTTGCCGTCCAAAGCCTCGCAGCGTTAGCTAACAGCCCTGAATCGTCGGTTTCACAACGCGTGGCTATTGCCTGCAAAACGCCGGCATTGGCAGTACGTTGCACACAATGTGGTACGCAGTCCGAGACGTATTGGTGGAAAGCTCGCCCCGAGGGACACTCGAGCAAACCAAGAGGCGGCGTGTCAATCCACGTCCAACCTGTTTCGCTCTTCCCCCACAGCTTGGTCTGGTCGGTGTCGGTAGGAAGGAATTTTTTCACTTTGATAAAAAGAGAAGGACCACCAAAGTAGTGATAGATCTCCATAGAGGATGCATTGCTTTCCCATTCAATTTTCGACCACTCGAGTTGTGATTGGTATGTCCCGTCCTTCCCTGTTATGGTCAGCTCTGTAGCAGCTGAGCCTGTGGGAGACCTCAAGCCGGCCCGCAAGACCTACTTTGGGACTTTGGTATCGCAGCTAGGGCTCTGCACATAGCCACACCTGAAATCCAGTAACCTCATGTTCCAAAAACAGTGTCATACCGCCAACCTTCCAGCCCTTTTGGGATGCCAGCGATACCCTTAGTCACAAGAGGCAACCAGGCAGTGACTCAGCCGAAACTTGTGAAGTGTAAATATTTGGACGTTCTATTTTATACAAAGTACCGCCCCTCGGATGGCGTTATCGGCACCTTGTATACCATTATCGGGAGATTCTGGCCTAGATCCCGACCATTCGAAGTAGAAGATATGACGCGTGATCATCCTACGCCCAAGCGGCAGGATTTGGCGAGCATCGAGACTTTCTAGGCATTTTAAGTACTTGCCTTAATCATGATTCATTCGTGGCGGACAGGCAGACGCTGCTTGGCTATATAAGGCAGCGACCTACCTCCACCACCGCTGGCTCAATCGACAAGCAGTCCTCTGCTCGCTTTTGACAATCCCGAAATTCTATTTACCTTAAGGAATTCCAAATTCTAGCTAATACGATGTGAGACATTCCATACCATTGAGATTCTAGTACGGACACTAATCTATTTTTAATTATTTTTAAGGAGAGGAGCAAGAGAGCGCGTCATGCCTCTGGTGCCAAAACCTCTCGATGTTACGACGCCCAGGTTGCATTTCGAGGCTCCCCCTTCCGTGTCTATCGCTAAGCAAAGCTGTACCTTCTTTCCGAATCTCGACATCTATCAATACAGAGAATCTTTGAGCGAAGGAAAGAAGACAGAGCTGGACCAAAGATGCAATCAACTATCCAGAAGAGCAACCGACAACCAATCACTCCGGCCATCTGCATTCAAGTGGGAAGTATGTGCATGGATTGAC
>NW_026517158.1:0-3562 GCF_026229845.1 Diaporthe amygdali
AAGGTTGAGGCCTATCAAATGTGTATATGATTGGCCACAACGAAGGTCTAGCTTGATTGGGGGGTCTTGCACGCCGCGTTTCGGTGCATGCATTGTCTTCCAATCAGCTGTGTGCATTATCGTTGCCCATCAGCAAATCAAGATTCTTGCTCTCAGAGTCCAGCGTCTCGTACCGTACTCCTCTCCTTACGATAGAGTTTGTCCAACCCAGTCCGATCCGCTCATTGGGCAGATTTTGGGTTGAGGAGTCTACGCAGAAACCTCTATCTCCTTTGCATTCAGCTATGACCCCAAGGCCAGCCAACAACCTCACAAAGATGAAGCAACGACAGCCGGGACATATGATACCTGAAGCTATCCTTGCCAAGTTCGCACCTGCATCTTCTTTTTTGCAAACACACTACAGGGGTCTTTGTTAGGTTTGTTGGCGAACTATTGGTGCCTTTGTCCATTTAATTTTAGCTTTATCGTAACCTTTTCCTCTTGTACAGTAATCTGCCCCTGGAGTGCCATTGTGACTATGGAGGGCCCTCGCTAAGCAAGGAGTGTTCAAGATCTTGATAGTGGTCCTCATGGGCGGTATCTCCTGTCCATGAAACACTTTTAGTGTTAAGATCCCTTGAAAGAATCATTTTAGGTCAGACCAAACCCGCAATGGTATGTTTCAGTGTAAAATAACGCATTTCGTTGAGAGCCATTATGTAGAACTGCTGGTTCAAGATCCTCATGTCCCAATTCCTCTAAAGAAAATACTAGCTGAGGGGCAGCAAGGTTTGAGTAACGAGATGGCAATACCTTTTCTTGATTATCCACCGCCATTTGGGGCACTAGAAGAAACTTGAATACAAGCGACCACCTCCTTCGGTTTCGCTTCCCCCCAAGTTTCCCACAAGCAATTTTGCGATGGAATGAGCCAACACCCGCAATCTTAACGTGTATGATTATCAAAGTTGAACTTGTAGGCTAAAGACGTCACGAAGCGACGGAAGACTTCTTGTCTGAAAATTGCCGTCTGACAAAATTGGTGGGAGCCGGATACCCTGCTTGTTTCTAGGAGCCTCATCTCTGCAGAGACTGGTGAAAGAGGTGTCAAGATATGAATTAGGAAGCACACCTGTGGCCCTCGCGACGAGCTGGTCTCGCCGTGCCGAGCAGTCCACATGCTCCAGGCTGTCGGGCAATGACATGGCGAGCGGGTCTTCCAGGCGCACTGATACGCACGACCATGCCCCGAGCGAGCTGCAGCGGTTGTAGTTCTCCATATGATGCGGAAAAGGCTGGAAATGCTGCAGAACAGGGCTCTCCAGTGGACGAGTGGTACGATCCTGGTTTTGTCGGAAGGAAGTGTCGTCTTTTCGATGCGAGAACTCAGCATTGGCAGTTGGGTTTGAGCTCGTCACGAGAGTGCACTCTGCTTCAGCCGGCGTCTTTGTATGAGGATTTTTCGTGTGGTTCGCTTCGTGGGCCTGTAGTTTATCGACAAATACGAAGCTCTCCTCGCAGATATTGCAGGCAAACAAGACGGTTATCTGATCTCGGATCAGTTCTGACTTGTTTTGAGACATTGGAATGCCTTAACTGTGGAGCGTTGACTCAGGGATCTCACGGGGATATTGTGTTCGCATAAAAGGCCTATTCAGAGTCGGCACAGATGCGAGAGCGATGAGAGCTCGAGGCAACCAGAATTTTGAAAACTATCGATGTTGTTGTTTTGGTAACGGCGACGGGAGTATGGCTCAAGCAAGGAATGGAAGGATTTCTCTGTGGTACATTGCCGTCTTAAGTACTGAAGGCACGCCGTTTCGGAACAGGATTCCTCAGACTGATGGCTCAGCGACCGTTTCAGGACTCTAGGCCGTTCTAGGTAGCAATAGAATACCGAAGGTGGCCTCTGACAGCGTCCGGACAAGACTCCCAATGAATATCTCTTGTCAGCTTTTCAAGGTTGATGTATCTTATCAAATCGCAAGCTACCAGACTGAACTCAAACTGGGCAAAAGGTAGTTCTCGTCAGAAGATATCGTGAGTTGACGTGATCAGGCGCCCGTGTCTGTTCCCATGCTGATGACCTGCAGGAGGTATCTTGGGTCCTTACACCATGTGTGGGGCGACGCGGGAGATGTTTCCGCAACAGTTTTACAAAATCTGAAGGGACATCAGTCGAAAGCTTTCGTCACCAGAGGCGTTTGGCTCAAGGTACAAGTAGAGAAGAAGTCGACAACAACCCGTATGGTGGCATTTCTGTCCCAGGAGAACCATCGCTGAAACATGGTGTAATTTGAACATTTACGAACAGAGCTACATGGATCCCCCCTGTACAGGTCGTTGGTTGTCAAAAGCTTTGCAATGAATATACACCAAAATACTGATTGATTACAGTATGATGAAAGTGCAGTAATACGACATCATAGAACAGTGCCCTACCAGCCTGTGCTGTGACAGGAAGTGAATGTAAAGTTTTCACTGACCAGAAGTCCTTCACGTTTCGTGCCACAGTCGAAGTACCAGCGGCTCGTGCCCTGCTTTAGGCGAGCACTGCCGGTACCCACCGAGGGTTCCAAGCCCAGCGCGTGCGATTAGACAGCTGTAACCATCCAGACCTCAAAAGTCGGCGATGGACTTCTTCCAGATGCCCACAGGTATCTTGAGACTCCGGAAGGAAGCTAGTATGAACATGGTGGTTGCTTGCACTGGTTGAATACGTTGCTGATCTTCAGTTGTTGTGCTCCGCGACATTGTCAAAGGGTTGTTTGGCTATTTTCGAAGTTTCATTGTGGTGGAGGTAAGCTGTGGTCCGGACTTGTGCGAGTCAAATGGTGTCATGAAAACAACGAAATGTTATACAGTAGTACAGTACAGTACAGTAGATCCGTTTTCAAATATAGAGTTCTCGAGGCTATTCTGCCTTCTACTGTACTGTACCAAACAATAAGTCAACGTGTTCACGAAACTGCGCTCGCCTGCTTACGTTTGACCTTCGGCTTCGCCAGACTCAGGGCTGCGAAGTGATGACATCAATTGGCGCGCGAAGATTCAGTTACAAAGGGCTACGGGAACAACGAAGACGGTGCCTCACTTCGGGCGGTTTACAGCCTATGCATCGACTTCGGTTGGCTAGATGACGGAGGTTCGGGCTTTTTGGTGGAGCGTCCATTCTACCACTATGAGCACATATGCTATATACTGGATACTGTGTCACCGTCCATTGCATTACAATACTGCGCAGTGCAGTACAGCACTCTCATTCATGATCATCATAATACTCGTGATGGTTTTGATTCAATGCCAAATGGGTTAATTGATTGATCGGAGGCTGATGTAGGATCGCAAAGTCCCGTCAATGACATATAACCGCATCCAGTTGATTATTCTTGTTGTTTTTTTAATCTGAGACACAGGAACAGTGATCATTGGTGGCTCTCTACATAATCATCCCGTTTCGGGTCGTCCAGTCCCTCCACAATATTCGGCATATAAAGTTCTATGTCCTGGACCATCCGAATTGGCAAGTACCCGCCAGCGTGTTTGCCACCCGTCCAGCGAGCAATCAGGGTATGCGCGT
>NW_026517159.1:0-3412 GCF_026229845.1 Diaporthe amygdali
TTTATAATTTATATAAAAATAAAAGCTATTTTTAAACTTTTTTATAAATAATATTAAAGCTTTTATTAATAAGCTATTTATTTATATATAATTTTAATTAAATAACTTTATTAATATTTTATATAAAATAAATAGCTTTTTTTATAATATTTTATAAAAAAGCTTTTAAAAATAAATTTTTTTAACTTATTTTATTTTATAATAAATATATTATATAATTTATTTTTTTTTATAAAAAAAAAGTTTTTTTAATTTAGCTTTATTAAAAAAAAATTATTAATAATTTAATTTTAAAAAAAAAGTTATTTTTTTAAAATTTTATTTTAAAGCTAAAGCTTTATTAATATTTATTATAATTATAATAATTAAAAAAGTTTTTATTTAAAAAAATCTTTTAATATATTAAAATATAATTTTTATTATTAAAATATTAATTTTTAAAAGCTTTTTTAAAATAAGCTTATACTTTTTTTTTTATATTTATATTTTTTTAACCTATTTTATATTTAAAAAATAGTTTTTAATTAAATAAATTATTTTTTTTTTATTTAAAGTTTTTTTAATATAAAATTATATTAAAGTTTAAAAATAATATAAGTTATAATATAATAAATATATTTATTTAAATTAATTTTAAAATATATAAATTTATAAATTAATAATAAATTTTTATTTATTTATATATAAATAGTTTTTTTAAATATTTTAAAAAAAATAAATATATATAAAAGATTTAATTATTAAATTATTTTTTTATTAATAATATTATAATATTTATAATTTTAATTAATTAATATAATAATATAATAAATTTAATTATAAAAAATATTTATTATAAATAATTATTTATTTATAAATAATTTTAATTTTATTAAATTTTAATTTTATAGTTTTTATATATATTTTTATATAAAAGCTACTTTTTTTTTTTAAATTAATAAAATTTTTAATTTTAATATTATTAATATTATTTAATTTTATAATTAAAATAAAAAAAATAATAATTAATTTAATAATTTTATTTTTTATAATAAAAATATAATTTATTTTATATTTATACCTTTTTTTTTAAAAAAATATTTAATAAGCTTATTATTTAAGTTTTATTTATTATAAGCTACTTACCTAATATTAAAAGTTTAGTAGTAAAGCGCAAACTTATAGCCCTTAAGCAGCATACTAGCAATTTTTAAACAGCTTTATTATAAAAAAGGAATAATAAATATACTAAAAAGTTTACTTTTTTTTTTTTTTTTTTATATTAATTAATAATTAATATTAAATACTTTTTATAAGCTATTTTAAAAACTATACCTTTTATATATTAATTAATATTACTTTTTTTTAAACTTATATAAATTACTAAATTATTAATATAAAATAATAAAGCTAATACAATATATTTTAAAAAACTTATAAACCTTTTTTAAATATTTATTAAATATATAAATATAAATAATAAAGCAATTTTATACTAAAATAAATAGCTTATTATAAACTAATTAAAAAGAATTAATAAACACTATTTATAATATAAGAATAATTAACTTAAAATTTAGCTTAAATATAAGCTAAAAGCTTATATAAAAAGTAGTAAATATATTAAAAAGTAATAACTAACTTACTTAAAGCAGCTTAATTATTAAAGAAAAAAGCTTATTAAAAAGAAAACCCTTTTTTTAGCTTAAAAAATTTAAAAAGAAATATAATAAGTTTTTAATATAAAAAATAGTAATACTTTATAAACTTAAATATAATATTAATTTTATAAAAAATTATAAGGATAAGTTTTATATAATTTATAAACGCTTTAAAAGTATTATTTAAAAAATAAAAATTCTTTATTATATAATAAAAAAGCTAAATAAAAATTATAACCTTATAAAATATATTAAATATTTAAAAAAATATTTCCTAAATACTAATTATATAAGAAAAACTATTTAAAAATTATAAAATATAAAGTAAAAAAATAATTAACACTTTACTACTTTTTTTTTTACTTAAAAAAGAATACTAGCTAAAATAAAAAGCACTTTTTAATAAAACTAAATTAAGCTAACTTTATTTAAAAAAGCTATTAATACTAAATTAAAAAATAAGCTTATAAATATTAATATATTAAAAAAATATTATAAATAAATATAAAAGGTTATAATAATATTTTTAAAGCTAAAAAGCTTTTTATATATTATAACTATAATAAAACTTTATTATTTATTTTTAATTTATAAATAATTATTTAATTAAATAAATAGTAATAAAAATATAATAATAATAAAAGTTAGTATTATAAAAGAAATAAAACTTAAATAATAAGCTTATTAAGTATTTAAAAAAAAGAAAAAATATAAGTATAAAAATAAGCTATATTTTTATTATAAAAAGTAAAATTACTAAATTAATTATTACTTTTTTATTTTAATTATAAAATTAAATAATATTAATAATATTAAAACTAAAAACTTTATTAATTTAAAAAAAAAAAATAGCTTTTATATAAAAATATATATAAAAGCTATAAAACTAAAATTTAATAAAGCTAAAACTATTTATAAATAAATAGTTATTTATAATAAATATTTTTTATAATTAAATTTATTATATTATTATACTAATTAATTAAAATTATAAATATTATAATATTATTAATAAAAAAATAATTTAATAATTAAATTTTTTATATATATTTATTTTTTTTAAAATATTTAAAAAAGCTATTTATATATAAATAAATAAAAATTTATTATTAATTTATAAACTTATATATTTTAAAACTAATTTATATAAATATACTTATTATATTATAGCTTATATTATTTTTAAATTTTAATATAACTTTATATTAAAAAAATTTTAAATAAAAAAAAAAAATAATTTATTTAATTAAAATTTATTTTTTAAATATAAAATAAATTAAAAAAATATAAATATAAAAAAAAAAGTATAAGCTTATTTCAAAAAAGCTTTTAAAAATTAATATTTTAATAATAAAAGCTATATTTTAGTATATTAAAAAAATTTTTTAAATAAAAACTTTTTTAATTATTATAATTATAATAAATATTAATAAAGCTTTAATTTTAAAATAAAATTTTTTAAAAATAACTTTTTTTTTAAAATTAAATTATTAATAACTTTTTTTTAATAAAATTAAATTAAAAAAGCTTTTTTTTTATAAAAAAAAATAAATTATATAATATATTTATTATAAAATAAAATAAATTAAAAAAAATTTATTTTTTAAAAGCTTTTTTATAAAATATTATAAAAAAAGCTATTTATTTTATATAAAATATTAATAAAATTATTTAATTAAAGCTATATATAAATAAATAATTTATTAATAAAAGTTTTAATATTATTTATAAAAAAGTTTAAAAATAGTTTTTATTTTTATATAAATTATAAG
>NW_026517160.1:0-3384 GCF_026229845.1 Diaporthe amygdali
TAAAAGGTCTGCGTCATAGCGGGTCAGTCTGGAATTATTCGTTAACGAGAAAAGAATGTCGAAATAACGCCTATTTTTCAAGTTCCTTGTACACTCATGGCTCATGCAAATTAAGCAAAAGGATTTCTGTTTTAGTTTGTTGTCAACAAAGTACAGAACGAAAGTCCAAAGTCGGGTCAAGATTGTTTTCGTGGACAACCCGTTGAAGGTGCGAGAGTCTGCCAACAAGCTCAACATGATCGCGAGGCCTTTGCCTCCGAAGGTGTTCCAAAGCCTGTATTCTGTACGGTTCGGGGGTATCGTTGATAGCTAGGGCTCTCAAGTCTCTTCCGGAGGCCCGGTCCAGGGTTGGAACGCAGTCGTTGAAAGACCTTGCTCCAGAAAGGATCTTATATGATCTGAGTCGTTCACTCGCATCACGCTCGTTGATTGACCATGTCAAAAGGACGTCTTCGTCGATGTACGGAATGTGCAGGATCTCATCTGCCATGATTGATTCGTACACCAACGGGTTGTGAGTTCGTGACTACGTTCTAAGCTTGGGAATGATTTAGGCACATTCACACCTCTAGCCGGTGCTTTTGAGTTGAGTGTCCAGTCCCATTATATTCACGATCCCAAGAGCCCATAGCTAGACCAATTTCAGTCCAGCCTAGTTTGCGGCACGAACTGAAACAGGGCCGCTCTCCCTTGAAGAAGAGGTGTCATGTTGAAATGAAGCTCGAGCATCCTGCTTGATGTTGTGACCAGCGTGCCAGATGGAAATCCAATTTCATTCGTCCTGCAACTTCTGATGTTGGAAAACCAAATCTAGTTTAGTTTCGACAGCATAATAGTTCAATATTTGCGATGGTAAATGATCCCAGAGCCATATATGTCTGCTAGTAGATTCAAATTAAAAGACAGAAAATCGTTGGCGAGAGTCAATTCTTGAGTCTTGCATTGATAAGATGGACTAGCCAAACAAGATTGCATAGTGAAATCTAGTTTTGTTTCGCCTCAACCTGGTAGATGCAGTCGCGCTGGCAAAGCGACCTTCGAAAGGGTATGCCACGACCCCCGCTGATGCCTTCCCAGATAAGATTCGGCACTTTCGTCCGCCCCTAACGCATCGTACCGCAGGCTTGGCTCACCAATTGGTGTTGAGGCTGGGCGGCAAGGATGCATCTTCGAACTGAGCCGTAGGAGGCGCTTTGTCTGCACTGTCCGGAATCTCTCGGATCTCACAATCTCCATTCTGAGCACTGATGTTTTGCTGAACATGACCGTATGGCGCGAACACCGGACGAGCATCAACTGGAATCCAGTGCGTTGCTTCGTCAGACATCGGAGTCCTGATTGGAGAAGGAATCAGGAAAGGGAAGAATTGGCTGTTGGTTGAAAATTCGTATGTCATGAAGTCTTGCGCAGGGGGCTGCCAGATCCGACGCCCCGCAGTAGATGGAGGCTGTAGTGCTGCCAATGGACGCCATTGTGGCTCTAGTGGCTTATCGCCGGCAATGCTATTTAAGTTTCTTTCATAATTTAGCCGCCTTTCTAGATCGGCTATGCGCTCTTTGACATTTTTTCCTGCGATTTCAATTAGAAGTGGTCAAGAGGGATTAGGCAGCGTACCCACGGTGTCTGCGTTGTGAGATCCTGTTACGAATCCGACGGCGCTCAGCAGGATCAGCGTTTTTGGCCCAGTCCTCGTCTGGCCGTGCTAAATCGCTGCAGTGACCGCTGATTTTGGTAGACAGCATGGTAGAGGTGTATGGCTGGGTGTGTCTTGAAGTCGACGCCGCTTGTACTTGCACATGGCGTCTGTCTGTCTGCTTCAGACCATGGGGTTGAGGCACTGGCGCGTCGATCATGATGCTAGGGTATGGGGCATTTCGCTTGATGTCGGTGAGGGCATCATCTGGCGAAAGTCCGTTGTTCATGGTGGCGCCGCTGACGAACAGCTGAATGTTAGTCAAATCTGCCGTGGCTCTGGCTGTTGAGGCTTATAAGGTTTTCTTGCGCGCGACGAATTATTTTTCCGTTGACTAGACTCAAGGCTGGCAGGTCCGGAGCTATTCTATTGGGAATATATTGATGGAACGGAAGAGAGGCTGAGGAAGCGAGCCTTTATAGATAATTGGCAGCGCCTTGTGGATAAGTCCTAGCTGACCTCCGCCGACCACCAAAAAAGTTGGGCCACGTTGGGTCACGTTGGGCCACGCTATTCCCGCAGCTGACTTGCCTCTGAGAAGTGCAAGGCGATGGAAACTCGCGTGGTTCGAGTTTTGCCAACGGTAGGTTCTGCGATCAGCCTATGACGCCTTGGGCCAAGTAATCAAGAATGGACGCAGCACCACGGGGCCACGCCTGTTCCGCTCATTAGTACGCCGCATGCTTAGCTGGCAGACATGAATTCGTACTTCAAATCATCGTACTGTGCATTATGACAGAAAAAAAACCTTGACGTCGTTCAAGTACTTGTTTCAATCCTAGAGTATCACATAAGGTACTAAGATTCCCTTCCCTGCATCATTGAACGTGTGGAATTGCGTGATATCCTACTGATAAGTACATATCAGAAAGTACTTGTTACACATATTTCCATAGAAACACGGAAAGCACATTCAAAAGTACATACTGAGTTAAAGATAGAAGTACGGGCAGAAGGACACATAAAAGTACGCACAAAAGTAAATCCTACCAGCAGACAGCCAGAGAATAGCCTGAGATACTGTCGGTCGCAATTGGTCAAAATGGTTAAATGCTACTCGCATTTCCATCCGTTATCTGCTACTGATTTCACTGATAGAGTCGAGCTTGGGAGCACCGACACAGACGGTCGCTTCGACGCTCGACTTTCGTTTTTGCCCGCTTCTTCACCCCTACTTGTCTGCTTTTTGCTTTGACATGGTCGAGATCTGTTGATAAAGTCCCTGTCCGTTTCTGCCCATATAACTCCACACGTCCTCCATCAGAACTCTCTGATTTCATAAGAAGAAGTGCATTTTCGGCCAGTAGGTCCTTCTGCCGATCTTGCAGGATCTGAATTCTTCTTTGCAACTCAGGGATCTGAGCCTCATAGTACTTTCTGTACTCATCCGCCCACCTCCGATAATGAGCAGATAAGGAATACACATGGTTGTAGGTATCGTTCTTGTACTTCTCAACAGCATAATATGAGTCAAAAATCTTTTCAAGTATATGCTTTGTAGGAGGCAGTTCGTTCTGCAACACCCGCTCAGGCGGTACCAACTCCTATTCACAGTCAATCGGTCTGACGTCCTTAACATTGCCACAGGTACTTCCCCCCAAAACATATCCGTGGCGTCGGTACTTTCCAAGACGCAGGGCCGCTCGAAAACGACCCATTGATCTCGGCACTGTCTGAAGCGGCGGTCATGT